>NC_139482.1:151483175-151500957 GCF_008360975.1 Lichenostomus cassidix | reverse complement strand
CAGCTGCTGTCACCAGCACCAGCAGGTGACATTTTCCAGCTTTCCAGAGTTGCTGTCACCACAGGTAAGGGTGAGAAGTGAAGCTACTCACATTGTAAAGGTTCTGCACACTCGTGGGGGAGAGACGAGTGTTTGGCAATGTGGTTTGTCTCCCTGGTTTCCCATTGCTGGGGATTCTGGACTGTTGTGGAGGTGCAGAACAGTTCCTGATCCCAGCACCAGGATTTGCATTTCCTGCAGAAGGGAAAACATGAGAGAAAGGAGGAAAATTGGGAGAGCACAGGACACACTGGCTGAGGCAGGGACAACACTCATCCAGCAGTGTTTTGTTCTTATGTCATTTCCCTCCCACACTTTCACCCCCTCATTTTACCATCCATTTCTCCATTTCTTTTCCATCATTCTCTCCTCCTCTCTTCCCCACAAGGTGGGTTACACCCTGGTGTAGGAGAGTGGTACCTACTCTGCACGGTGGTGTGTGTGATGGGGTTGTACACTGTCCCACCAGTCTGGGATTTCTGACACACATTTCTGGCCAAATCCTCGCTCTGGCTGAGTCCAGCTGTGGCTCCAGGGTTTGGAGGAGGAGGTGTTGGTTCTTGCTGGCTTTTCCTGGTGGGTTCAGGGACTGAGCTGGAATTTGGAAGAAGTGTGCTGGGTTCAGACTGGCTCAGCTGGATGGTTTCTCTCTGCTCTTGCTCCTTGACTTCTCCTTGCTCCTTGCTCTTTGACTTCTTCTCAAGAATCATCTGCAGAATGGAAAAGCTGGTTAGACTTCATGCAGCAACAAAATGTCAGAATGAAGATGAATACTTATAAATATCTGCAATTTGGGTAGGAAAAAAGTATAATTTTGGAATTAGATGATCTCTAAAGTCCCTTCCAACCCAAACCTGAGTCTGTGATTCTCTGACTGTTGAATCCAGCATAATGTATTTCTCTCTAACCCAATCTCCCCCTGAGATTTTTCTTTGGAATTTAAGATGTAAAGGTCTCTCAAAGATTGGAACTGGCTGATCAGACACCAAGGTGTAATTGTGTCAGCAGGGATGGAAAGCCCAGGGAAAGACAAAGGCAAGACAAATGCAGAATGTGTAAAGTGTGTGCAAGAATTGCAGGTTACCTGGAGGATTAGGATTTGGGGAAATATGAAAGTACCTCATACAATTTATTTCTATATTCTGCCACAGACAGCTGGACATCATCACCCAAAGGAAGGATCACATCATAATCCAAAGAGGGTTCCCTGGCAGGACAGTGGAATCTGAGGAAATGAGAACACATCATGCAATTTGCTGACTGAAAACAGATTATTAAAGTTTAAACAGGATTGTAAAACAATCTCCTGTCAATAGGGTTGGAGAAAATAATTAGCTTTGCCATTCTTTCTGTGATGCATTTAAAAAAATATTTAGGCCAAGAGTAGGTTTGTAATGTCCCAGAAAACATCAGGGGAAGCCAAACACTCTCACCTGCTGACATAAGGATGCTGCAGAGCCTCCTCTGCTGTCAGGCGTTTCTCAGGGTTAAATACCAGAAGTTTCTTCAGCAGATCCAAGGCAGGCAGCGGAGTAGAGGATGGGAAAATCTCCTCAAATGCTACCCTCTTCCTACAAGTCAGAAAACAATGATGTGAGCTGTCAGTGTCCCAATTCTCAGTGAAGGCAGGAATGACAGTTCTGGGGATGACATCAAGGTGACAGCAGAGCCTGGAGTTCATTCTCAAAAAATGAATTCTAGAATGGTTTGGCTGGGAAAGGACCATAAAGCTTATCTCTTTGCAGCCCCATGATCCCACAAATCTACACCTGGGATCACAGGAACATTCAGTTTAAAAACCTGGTTCTGCATTTTGAAATCTTAAATATAATTGTGAGCGTGACGAAGAAGAAAGGATGTTGAAAAATCAGTTTTGAGCCCCAAATCTTACTCATATTTCAAATAATTTCTGTTTAAGGGTTTGGAACAACTTGAGCTAGTGGGAGGTGTCCCTGGCCATGTCAGGGGGGTGGATGAGATGATCTTTAAGGTCTCTTCCCACTCATAAAATAATTATGGAATTATTCTGTAATTCCATAATTCCACAAGTCCTACATGAGATGATCTGAGACTCACAAGCACCTCAAGCTTACCTGGAACTCATGTGGTTAATAACTGAGGCTTTGTACTCTGACTGCAGAGCAGAAATATCTGCAATAGGAAAAAAGATACTGTTGCTGCCAAGATGAGGATTAGCTGAGCTGCAGAGTTTAGAAAGGAAAGGCAATATTTGATATTAACCTAGGAAATTATCCTCATAAAACTCAGTCTGTGGAAGGGGGGATGGAATATTTACAGATTTTCTAAGCTGATTTTTGAATTCCTGCTTGTTAATCATGCATTTCATGAATTTGCATTCTCATAGCCACAGATGCAGAAGCATCCAGATATCTGAATTTCTTATTTTCCTGTAACATTCATGAGGAAGTCTTTAATTTCCTTGGAAAAGTATCAGAATAAATAAAAGATACTTTCTTCCCTGACCCAGCCAGGCTGCTTTTTTCCACTCTTAACCCCTTTTCTAGATCCTTTTCCATCCTACCTTCAGGGGATGGGGCAGGGATGACCCTCAGGATTTGCTCTATTTGATTCATGGTTGATGTTCCAGGAAAAAGAGGTTTTCCAAGCAGCATCTCTCCGAGGATACAACCAATGCTCCACATGTCTACACCCTTAGTGTAACTACAAACAGGAATAAAATAGAGTTAGGATTAAATCAAGCAACTATTTTCCTGTATTTCCTGGTATTCACATCACCCACATTGATTTATTTTGCTAGAAAGCATGCTTGGTGACTTCTCAGATATAAATGCTCACAGGTTTGAACTTTAAATTGAATAAAATTTGGGAATTGTCAGACTGGCAAGCATGGAACAGAAAGGAGTTTATGCTACTCAAAGTCTAGTCTAAGAAACCATAAAAGGAAATATATTACAGGGAAATGCCAGAAGAAAGTAATATATTAAAATTAATGCCAGAACAAGGTAATATATCCTTTTCCTATGATCAAGAATGAAGATAAACAATGTTCTTTGGAAACAACTGGCTTTGGTCATAAGGTACATACAAAGCAGTTATAATTACTTAAAAATTATGTTTTTCAGCAAAGTAAATGCCAAACAACAGGTATAGGATGGTTTGCAAAACATCCACATTTAAAATTCAGGATACTACCTCAGCATCTATTTATTTACTTTTCTGGTTTTTCATATTTAATTTAAAAAAAAAAAGGACTCAACCTGACTAACAGGCAGCTGGTTTAACATTTGATTACAGAATATTTCCTGAAGGTCTATCAAAAACCACTGTTTCCATTTGGAAAATGGAAGTTGTCAAACAAGTTGTTGGTTTGAGGGAGGAAAAAATCAGCTTGGTGGGAGGAGAAAGGGTGACAAACCAGATGAGCTGCTCATGGATGTATTTTGACACTCCAAGAACACAGGAAGGACATGAACATGTTCAGGAGAGGTTTTTATGTTGCAAAACTGCAGCTGAATTGTGTATTTGAGGAAATTGCTGATGTGACTGCATCTGGTGATATTGAATATCAAGCAGGCTGAAGGCTTTCAGATAAAAAAATCTGCAAGTGGTGAAGAAATCACTTTTCCCTCACCTAGGAGAGGCCAGCAGGATCTCAGGGGCTCTGTACCAACGGGTGGCCACATACTCAGTCAGGGCAGGGCTGGTTTGATCCTCACTGAGCTGGCACAGGGACCGAGCCAGGCCAAAATCACACAGCTTCACACAGCACTGGGCATCCAGCAGGATGTTGGAAGGCTGGAGAGAGCACAGCAGAGTTCATTGGGCTTTTAATCTTTGAATAACAGATTATAATAATTATTATTATTAAGGTTTTTGTACTTGGATATTTCTGCATGCTTTTCCTATGGAGACAGGCTGGGATAGCTGGGGGTGTTTCCCTGGAGAAAAGGCTACAGGGAAAATTTAGAGCACCTTAAAGGCCTCCAAGAGAGCTTGAGAGGCACTTTGGACAAATGATGGAGGGACAGCACGATGGGGAAATGGATTCCCACTGCCAGAAGGTGAGTTTAGTTGGGATCTTGGGAAGAAATCCTTCCCTGGGAGGGTGGGGAGACCCTGGAATGGATTTCCCAGAGAAGCTGTGGATTCCCCATCCCTGAAAGTGTCCAAAGCCAGGGCTTGGAGCAACCTGAAGAGTGATCCTGTCCATGGCAGCAGGTGGGAATGGAAACTTTGAATGTCCCTTCCATCCCAAATCAGTCTGGGATTTTATTCAGATTTTTTCTATCATTTATTCAACAGCAAACTGGAGTGAAGGATACAGACCAGGACTGAAAAATACCTTCTGATCCCTGTGGATCACATTCCCTGAGTGGATGAATTTGGTTGCCTTCAGGAGCTGGTAGAGAATGTAACACTTGTGGATGTCTTTCAGCAAATTCCCCTTTTTAATCACAGCATGTAAATCTGTGTCTGGAATATATCACAGCAGGAATAGATTTACATCAGGAGATATCAGTAGTGTCAGGAATAAGTCATTTAAATCAGGATAACTCCTAAGAGAGGTTGGGTTTGAGGTACTGCTGCAGTGCTGAGCCTCACCCATGGACTCGAAGATGAGGTAGATGTCCTTGTCATTCTCAGCTTGGATGACATCAAGCAGCTTGATGATGTTTGGATGTTTCCCAAATTCCTGCAGAGGGAAGAAAGCCAGCTGTCAAAATGGTGTGGTTTGGTTGTGAAGCATAAAAAGGAAAAATAACCTATTTCAATGGGTGTTACTCTCTAGAGCAAACATTAATGTGCTGTTTCCTCCATTAGGCTTCTTCTGAAATAAACTTAAAAAATGGATTTAGGTTTGTTCCAGAGTATGAAACCAGTCAGTTCATCCAAAAAATAATCTCTGCTGACTGAGACATCAGTTCTGAAACTCCCTCCATACCATTTATAATAAAATCCAGTCCCCTTTGTGCACCTCACATTTCCTACTGAAGAATTATTGGGGATTCAAAATAGATCAACATTCATAGTTAAAAACCCAAACAAAAAAACCCCAAATATTTAGATCTGAGGGCTGGCTGAGACCAACATTTTAACATCTAGAAAAGGTCACAAAACAACAAATTCACCTGCAGCAAGCTGTGAAAACACTCACAAAGCAGTGAGTTTTCATTCTGAGGAGAAAAATCACAATTCTCATCCAAACAATCTAAAGAAGGTTTTTACGCAAAAGGGGATATTATTCTAGATCAATCTTGACAGTGTTAGTTGAGTTAGTATTTAAAAAGGAAAATTCCATTGTCTCACACTGCCTTGCCCTGGAACTGATAACAGAAAGTCACGAAAAAATTTCAATCTGTACTAAAAAAAAAAAATAATTACCATGGAAAAAAACTTGTCAGGGCCAGTTCTGTTAATCTCAAACTAAAGAACAAATGACAATAATACCAAAATGACATTTTCAAATTGGCCTAAAATGCACCTGCAGATCTACAGCTACACTGAACAGCAAAAACCTGCAAGAAATGACCAGAGAATCAGAGAATCATTCACACTCCAGATTCTACAGCAACTTCTCAATTAAAATAATAGATAATTAATATGAATAGATAATTAATATGAATAAGTAACCCAGTAGTCCATCAAATGACCTTGTGATAAACACAGAGATTGAACAAAGCAATTATTATACACAAACAAATTTAGACAAACAGAAGGTTCAGAATAACAGAGTATTTTTCACATGTTTTTCTTTCTGATCCCTCAGTCTTGAAGATCAAGAAAGAGGTTTAAAACAAGAGGGGAAACTAAAATTCTTGAAGTCTATTAAGCACCATAAATTATGGAAGTATTAACTTCCCAAGTGACTCCTCCTTTCCTTCAGGAAAAATATGCTTTTTTTCTCCTCCACCCATCCACTCCAGGAGTGCTGCACTTCCAGAGATGATCTAATTTACAGGTAATTCACTTCTGAGGAATTGTTTAGATATTTAGCTTCAAAGCTTGCAGCTTCTATTTCAGGCTTAAGGAATGACTAAAAAGTAAAAAAAAAAACCTCCTTCAAAGCTTGCAGCTTCTATTTCAGGCTTTAAGGATGACTAAAAAGTAAAAAAAAATAAATAAAAGTCATCTCTTTCTTACTTAAACTTGGCAGTCTCAGGAAATTCCTCTTCTGTGAGCTTTGCCTCACTTGTGTTCTTAGAAAACCACAAGTTGCAACAAGATTATTTGAAAATATTGATGTTTGCACATGGTAAGTCTGAGGAGGAGTGGAGAGATAATTGGAATGTCACTGATAAGGTAAATTATACCAAAACAAGAGTAATCTTAAGCTATTCCTTGCAGAATTTCCCTTTTTGTTTTGCTTCAATTATTTGAAGTGATTAAATTGCTTACAGTGTGATGGAGAAAAACAATTTTGGTGTGTAAATCTCTCTCTCACTCCATCCCCAATTCCAATCTTGGTGGTTAAAATTGTTAGAAAAACAATTTCTATCCACAAAGAAGCAAGAAGAGACAAAAGGTACAAGTCAATGTGTTGATGCTGCAGCAGACACATTGCTAAAAATGGGGAAAGAGTGAAAAAAAAAAACCCAAATGGAGTTTTCATTCAGGTGGGTTCACCCTGAAAGGCTCTTTGAAACCAAGATGGTGCAGAAAAGAAATTAAAAGAGTTATCAACTGCATTTTAGAGAACAGCAGGAAGAAAATAATTGGACATCAGAGACAATAAAAAATCAGAGAAGAGGGAGAACATGGACATTACCTGCAGGAACATAATTTCTCGAAATGTTCTCTGGAAAAAAAAAAGAATAAACAGTTTTATTATCACCTCAAGAGAATGGCAGAACAATTCAATGACAGGGTTCAATCCACTCCTCTTTTGTAACAAAGCTTGACATTTATTGCTTGGTTTTATCCCAGTACAGCTGCAGACTGTATTTTTACACACATAATTATCACCCCTCAGAGACAAAACTCCTGAAAATACCCACGGAATCCCCACCACACCTCAGAACACATCAAAAATCTCTCACCTGAGCATCTGTTCTGTTCCTGAAAGCGTCAAAAATCTTTTTCACGGCGACTGTTTCTCCTGTCTGGCGGTCGATGGCTTTCCACACGATGCCATAGGCCTGGGGAGAAGCATGGAGAAGGTGAGCTTGTCCTGATAGAATTATATTTATATAATGAATTCTGAGAATTCTGGGCTTATTCCTCTCAGCCCATGATTTTTTTTTTAAGAAAAAACACCTGAAGGTTAGGCAGTGGAAGCAGAATGTATTCAAAGAGGGAATGGAAGGAGAGATGATCACAAGATATGTGGAAAAAAGAGAGAAATTAGGCTAAGGAATCACTCAGGAGACAAACTGAGAGTTGAGGTTGTTCAGCCTGGAGTAGAGAAAGCCTTAGAGTCCTTCCAGTGGCTAAAGGGACCCCAAGAGAGCTGGAGAGGGACTTGGGACAAGGGATGGAGGGACAGGACAACAGGGAATGGCTTCCCACTGCCAGAGGGCAGGGTTAGGTGAGCTTGTCCTGATATCATTCACTGATATCATTCACTGATATCATTCATTTTGGGTGGAAAGTTTCCTTGATATAATAATGAATTCTGAGAATTCTGGGCTTATTCCTCTCAGCCCATGATTTTTTTTAAGAAAAAACACCTGAAGGTTAGGCAGTGGAAGCAGAATGTATTCAAAGAGGGACTGGAAGGAGAGGTGATCACAAGATAGGTGGAAAAGAGAGAAATTAGGCTAAGGAGTCACTCAGGAGACAAACTGAGAGTTGGGGTTGTTCAGCCTGGAGTAGAGAAAGCTGCAGGCAAACCTAAGAGTCCTTCCAGTGCTTAAAGGGACCCCAAGAGAGCTGGAGAGGGAGTTGGGACAAGGGATGGAGGGACAGGACAACAGGGAATGGCTTCCCACTGCCAGAGGGAAGGATTAGATGGGATTTTGGGGAGAAATTCTTCCCTGGGAGGGTGGTGAGGCTCTGGCACAGAGAGGCTGGACAAGGTTTGGTGCAACCTGGGCTAGTGGAAGGTGTTCCTGTCCATGGCAGGGGATGGAACAGAGATAAAAAATGATCTTTAAGGTCCCTTCCCACCCAAAGTGGTTCCAGGTATGCTCACTTACTGTGCTCCTTCAATGCTGAAATATACTGAATTATACTGAAATAAATATACTGAAATATACTGAAATGTACTGAAATAAATATACTGAAATATACTGAAATAAATATACTGAAATATACTGAAATATACCGAAATATATACTGAAATATACTGAAATATACTGAAATACTTTCAATACTTTTCAATACTGAAAGGGAGTTGGTAAGAAGGAGGAAGAGAGACTTTTTGCCAAGGTCTGTAGTGACAGCATCCCAAAATTACTGAGGTTGGAAAATGCCCTCTTACTGTGCTCCTTCAATGCTGAAATATACTGAAATATACTGAAATATACTGAAATATACTGAAATATACTGAAATATACTGAAATATACTGAAATAAATATACTGAAATATACTGAAATATACTGAAATAATATACTGAAATATACTGAAATGCTTCCAATACTTTTCAATACTGAAAGGGGTTGGTAAGAAGGATGGAAAAGAGACTTTTGCCAAGGTCTGTAGTGACAGCATCCCAAAATTACTGAGGTTGGAAAAGCAATTTTTAGGTCCAACCACTAACACAGCACTGTCAGTTCCAACATTAAACCTTTTTTTTCCTCCTTCAATTAAAAGCTGTGTTGTCTGTTAAGGCAACAGGAGCTTCTACCTGAGTTTTCTCCATTCTGGATGATTGTGATACTTGCAAATGATGATGGTTCAGTCTCATTTGTGGTACAGATACAGTTTTTTTCTTGATTCTGATAATGAGAGAAACGCCTAAATACTCATATTAACACAACTAAATGATGACAAAGAGCTGCCAGAATAGAAAAGCAGAGAACTGGGGAGGGTTTAGAGCCTGGCTTATGAAATATCTTAGAAATTACCATTGGCTCGTGTATAAAAACACATTTTATGGACAAGATAAGGCTTGATGCAGCATGATCTGACTAGAATAAATTATTACAGTAAATATAGAAGGATTTGGCAGGCACAGGGAGAATGTAATTTGAGACTCAGATCCATTTTATTATTTACTTTTGACCTCTCACAGCCTGTCAGAGTTCCCTTGGGTCACCTGTACCTCCCTCAGGACCCTGAGCTACAGATAGAGCTCCCAGTGTTGGAAAATAAATCAGGTTAAAAATTTTGTGTAACTTTTGTCAAAGGTTCTGTTTGTCTTCACCCCGAGAAAAGGAATTTTAGGTTTATTTTCAGGGTATTGTTCTACCCAGGTGAGGTCTGGTGGACTCAGCATATCAACAGATTAGGAGTGACCCTGAAGATAACCAGAAAGAGAAAGAAATATAGAAAAAAGAAAGAAAAATAAACCAGAAGGATAAAGGTTATTAACAGAAAATCCACGGGACATCAGTGACTATCACAAACAGCTACCCCAGATCACCTCCAGCAGGGCTGAAGACATCCTGGCCTGGAAATAACTGATAAGAAAAATTAAAGAATGAAGAATCTAATTAGCATCAGAAGTGAAGAAATTCAGATCCAATGAGAGACTGAATAGTGGGGTTTGCTCAACTTTGGACCAATGAACACTGAGCCAATGCTTTGCTATGTATTTTTCCTGTATAAAATATCTGAAAAATCGAGTGAAAATGATATATCATAGAATGATTCTCCCTGCACACCCAGCTATGTGTGGATGAGATGATTTCTGTGGTACAGAACAACATCCTGGCCAGATAATAAAGTAACCCCTTGACTCTCTAACATTAAAAATGTTGTTGGAGGGTTTTTCTTTTTTCCTGCAGATTCGGTGACACTAAGGCAGCCTGAACTTTCAAAAATCCCCTCAGGCTGCCTGGAGCTCCCAAAAATCCCCTCAGCTCTCCTGGAGCTCCCACAGTGTCCTGAGCTACAGACACAGTTCCCAAGGGCTGCCTGAACTCCCAAAGATCCCCTCAGCTCTCCTGGAGCTCCCTAAAATCCCCTCAGCTCTCCTGGAGCTCCCAATTTGCCCTAAGTTACAGAATTCCCGTGGTCGCCTGAACTCCCAAAGATCCCCTCAGCTCTCCTGGAGCTCCCAAAGGTGTCCTGAGCTACAGACAGAGCTCCCAGGGCTGCCTGAACTCCCAAAAATCCCCTCAGGTCTCCTGGAGCTCTTCAGCCCCTCAGCTCTCCTGGAGCTCCCAATTTGCCCTGAGTTACAGAGTTCCATGGTCGCCTGAAGCTCCCAAAAATCCCCTCAGCTCTCCTGGAGCTCCCAAAGGTGTCCTGAGCTACAGACAGAATTCCCAAGGCTGCCTGAACTCCCAAAAATCCCCTCAGCTCTCCTGGAGTTCCCAAAGATCCCCTCAGCTCTCCTGGAGCTCCTCAGCCCCTCAGGCTGCCTGGAGCTCCCAATTTGCCCTGAGTTACAGAGTTCCATGGTAGCCTGAACTCCCAGAGATCCCCTCAGCTCTCCTGGGCCGCCTGGAGCTCCCAAAGATCCCCTCAGCTCTCCTGGAGCTCCCACAGTGTCCTGAGCTACAGACAGAGTTCCCAAGGGCTGCCTGAACTCCCAAAAATCCCCTCAGCTCCCTCAGGCCGCCTGGAACTCCCACAGCGCCCTGAACTCCACACGGGCCCCCCGAGCTCTCCCAACTCCCACAGCCACCCCAGCTCCCACGACCACCGCAGCTCCCACACGCCGCCCCCGCCGCCAGGCACTCACCCCCTTGCCCAGGCGCCTCTTGATCTCGTACTTGCGGCAAACCAGCGGCTCCACCTCAGGCGGGCTCATGGCGGCGCCTCCCTGTTGGCGCCCGTTGCCATGGGAACGCGCCGCGCATGCGCAGCTCCCCTGCTTGCGGCTCCGCTAAGGGGCGCTGTGACCGCCTCAGCCGGGAGCTCTGAGGGAGAAAATCTAAGGCGAAATTGTAGTTTTTTCCGAGCTCCAGAATTGCTGGAAAAAGGGTTTTGGACGAGGGGGAGTGGTTTTTCACTGCCGGAGGGTAGAGTTAGATGGGATGTTGGGGAGAAATCGTGGAATCCTGCGCTGTGAGGGTGGTGAGAGCCTGGAGTGGATTTTCCCAGATTTCCCAGTGGATTTCTGTGGCTGCTCCATCACTAGAGGTGTTCAAGGTGATGCTTAAAATGCCGGTAAAAATTGAGATGCAGACACTGCAGTATAGGGAAAAGGGTATTACCTTGGTTTAATAGGATCCCAGGTGCACCACGACAAAAAGAGAGAGCCAATACTACGTGTATACAATTTATGGACCTCACCAATTAGCATACCTATCTAAAATTCCCCAATAAGACACCTAACAAATGAAGTAATTTCCCCCTTATTCTAATTACCTCTCCCCAAAAAGGCTACAATTTAGTTTACAAAAACATATTCCACGCATGAGGCTCTGTTCAAGGTTGGTGCCTCATGTTCTTGAGATTTTGGGGATGTTTCGTCTTCTCCAAAGAATTCTGAACTAGGCTAGAGTATAAGAATTATAAACATGTGGGGCTAAGATACAGGGAGTTAAAGTACAGGAATAGGAAAGGATGTAAAGTGTATAAAAAGGGTATAAAAGTATAATGCAAAAGGACAAAAAACCCATCAGGCATCAGATGTTGGGAAGAAATCCTGGAATCCTTCGCTGTGAGGGCTTGAAATGGGATTTCCCAGATAAACTGTGGATTCCTCATCCCTGGAGGTGTTCAAGGTCTAGTGGAAGGTGTTGATAGGACTGGATGAGCTTTAAAGTCCCTTCCAATTAACCATGCTGAGATTAAATGATGCTTGGTTGGGTTTCCCCCCTCAGTTTTGATTCCTCCTCCTTGTCCCCACTCAATTCCAGCTTTTCTGACGGGGCTAAAGTTTATTTAATACAACACTCTTCACTCAGACTTAATACTTATGTAACTTTGCTTTTTTTCCTTATTTTCTACAGCAGGTAGAGAAAGGAGAAGATTTCTGAAGCCTGATCTGAACTAGGTGGTTGAAATCAAACTTGGTAAGCTGGATGCACTCAGTATATACTCTGTCATGACTTCTTTTTTTAAGAGAATATTATAAATGTGGATTTAGTGTAATGGACTCGTATAACTGTCAATATTTCTTTGAGATAGGACTTCAGTTTTACTAGTGAATTGGCATCTTAGGTGATTTGGATTGCTGATGTATTCCTCCATCACTGACATCATTCATTTTGGGTGGAAGGTTTCCTTTATATAATAATGAATTCTATATTATGAATTATATTATAATAATAATAAGCCACTCTTACAGAGAGGCTTATTCCTCTCAGCCCATGATTTTTAAGAAACTGCATTCAGTTTAGTTTTAAATGTTCATTTAAAGGGACTTGCTAAGTACTTTAGACTGTATTATTTTATGTTTAATATGATACATTTATCTGTCTTATCCTCTTCACAGAGACATAAAGTTGTGTGTTTGCATTTACCAGCAGCAACCAATATCCAGGTCTTGATTGTGACAATTACTGCTGTAATTAGTGCAGTTCATTAACCTCTTGGTACCAATCTATGGAAAAAATTCATCTCTCTGGCAGCCCAGACAGTTAGCTTGGTGCAGTGCTGCTTCTGAGACCACTGGTTCCAATTTCACCTTTGCTCAAGTCCAAGTTTTACTAGTGATTTGTGCACTTAAATCTGATTAAAATGTGATTTAGACAACAGCTGCCAGTTCTTGACTCTGGGGATGAGAGCCCTCTGCTGTCCTGTGGATGGTGGTGATGAGAAGAAGCCTTGTTTTGTAAGAGTTTCTTTCTAATTCTTTATAAATTTGATGTTTCAATTTTATTTTGAGAAGAATCTATTGTGGTGAAATTCTGCGGATTGTTAAAAATGATGAATTTTAAAGCTGGGTTTGTGTGGTGATATTTCTGGTATTTTTTTTCTCCTGGGTAAGCTTTTAAACAGTCCAGGAGATACTTCTGAGTATCCTGAGGAGAAGACTGTTCAAGTCTGTGCTGTCCCATTTGACTGAAAGAGCATGTTATTTAAATAACAGCAGGGATATTATGTAGGAAGTGAACTGGTTCATTTTTAAATAAATCTACTGAGTTATTGAATTAGGATGTGATGCAGCCCAAGTCTTATTTTGTGAACTGCAAAGTCAACTCAAGTTCACCTTGAGAAGAACAGAAAAATAAAAAGTTTGAAAAGCTTCAGTAAATCTTTTCAGCGTGAAAAGAGTATTTTAGTGCTGCTGACTGGTTTTGGATGAAAGGATAGCAAAGAAAACCAGTTGTGATTGAGATTTTGTTACAAATGGAGATGGGAGCTTAGGTAAATCAGGCAGGCAGTAGCTTTATTGGGTCAATTATTTATTAATAGATATAAAACTAACTGACATAAGACTTTACACAGGAATAAACCACAAGGGACTAATGATGGATAAAAAATACAGTTCACAATATTACAGCTAGCAAAGTACAGCTTAAGATTCAGTGGATTTACCACCAAATTGATGAATTTTTCCTCTCAATTCTCAAGAAAATAACCACATAACTCACATCCAAGCTGCAGGAGAAATTCCCTGCACATTTCCAGGGAGAAGCTTCTACCTCCAAATTCGTGCAGCTTTTTTAATTTGCAAAACAGGGCCTCTCAGTCAGGAATTTCTAGAATTCTGTATTCTTACCCCCACTTGTTTATTGAGAGTTTTACCCCTGGCGCCAGAGAGGGACAATAATTCACCAGCAGGTGACAACCTGAGTGATTTCATCACTTCTCCTGGGGGGAGAATGTCCTGGAGCTATGCACCAGCTGATGGGCAGAGCAGATAATTCACTCCGTGCTGGGGGGATGTCCTGCCACAGGTTTTTTGTGTTTTCAGAGCTTGCAAAAACACCTGGCAGGAGCTAAACTCATCCCTTTTATGCCCATTGCATATCCCTGCAATGTCCTGCAGGGCTTTTGTAGAAAATACTGATTTAAAAAGTGATTTTTAAAGGATTTCCCAGCCTTCTGCGGGGCTTTCTGATAGAAAAACAGGAATTTTGGAACATAATTATAAATAATTGTTCTGTTGAAGAATGAAATATAAACAGATTAGAGTTCATTCCTCATTTTGATGGTGGTACTGGAAATAATTAATAAAAGTCCTCGTGCCAGGCTCTTGTTTTTGCAACTGCATGCTTTTGTAGAACGAAGAGTCCTGCAAGGACTGCAATGTCCTGCAAGGCTTTTGTAGAAAATACTAATTTAAAAAGTGATTTTTAAAGGATTTCCCAGCCTTTTTTCTGATAGATAGGAAGTCAAATGGAGGAACTTTGGAGCATAATTATAAATAATTGTTCTGCTGAAGAATGAAGAGATTAGAGCTCATTCCTCATTTTGATGGTGGTACTGGAAATAATTAATAAAAGTCCTCGTGCCAGGCTCTTGTTTTTGCAACTGCATGCTTTTGTAGAACGAAGAGTCCTGCAAGGACTGCAATGTCCTGCAAGTCTTTTGTAGAAAATACTAATTTAAAAAGTGATTTTTAAGGGATTTCCCAGCCTTTTTTCTGATAGATAGGAAATCAAATGGAGGAACTTTGGAGCATAATTATAAATAATTGTTCTGTTGAGGAGTGAAGTATAAACAAATTAGAGTTCATTCCTCATTTTGATGGTGGCACTGGAAATAAATAATAAAATTCCTCGTGCCAGGCTCTTGTTTTTGCAACTGCATGCTTTTGTGGAACGAAAAGTGAGGCCAGGGAATTCCGAGGTACAAATGAAGTAGCTGCTCTTCAAATTGCCTTCCATAAACACAGACTGGAGCAGACTGGTTCCTGTGGACTGTTTGAAAGGAGCTTGGAGGATTGGATTAATCCAAAAAATCTCAAGTGGAAAGAATTTAATGTGAAGCAAGAATAACAGAGTTTGTGCTTGCTGAAGTACAGAATGAATCAAACACCTTTGTTGGTGTTTTTTTTTGTTTTCTAAAAGCAGAAATCTTTTAGAAACATCCTCACCCATGTTCTAGGAACAAGGGGCTTAGAAATCTGCTTTGCTCTACTCCTGGAGAGGAGTTTAGTTTTTCCTGATAGGAAAAACTGAATTTCTAAGGTGTTTTCAGGGCTTGAATTTCATAAGAATGGGCAGAATTTATCCCCATTTCTAGGAAATTCTTCACACAAACTGTTTTTTGATCTGTAGAGAACACAATCCACAGCTTTACCTCCTCCAGAAATGTTTCCTCATTTGAATCCCATTCCTATCCCACTCTTGGATATTATTTTTCCTTGTTATTTTGGATGTCTTGGTGTTGCCAGCAGTTCCCAAGTTATCTGATCAGGGTGAAAAGGCACCTTGCCCTCTGTTGTGTAGAACTTGTGACATTGTGTTCCTCTGGGACATTCCTTGGACGTGTATGCAAGACACAGGATGGTGCAATAAAAACAAATTTCTTGAAGGAATCCTGAGTGAAAGTATGAATATTCATAACAAAGAGAGAATGGTAGTTTCTTCCACAAGTTTTCATTGGAAGGAGATAAACCTGGAGACCAGCAATACCTGAAATTTTTCAACACCTACAAGTGATGGATGGTTGGAGGATTTAAATTTTGGATATAAATAACATGCTGATATTTAAATTTTGGATATAAATAACATGCTGATAGTAGAAATAGTTGTCAGGAGATAAGGATGGATTCACATGGTAAATGTTATACCAAAGTTAGGTCACAAAAACACAAATATTTTTGCTTTAATGTAATATTTGAGTTTTGCTCAGTGCCCACCCTGTTGGACTCAAAATGTGGTTTTGGATTTGGAAAATCTGGTTTGATGCTGACATTTCAAATCCTGCACCTTTGTTTACATGTGGAAACAAGAAGATGAAAAGAGGGCAGACTATTTAAAATAAGATAGTTAAAACTGCATAAAGGTCAGGTTTTTGGTTTTTTACTCTTCACTTAATACTTTTAAGGTAGTGTTTAAAAAATAGTGTTTTATTCTTATATAAACTTCTTGAAGAGTTTATATAATAATAAAACTCCATTCATTATTACATACAAGTGATGCATCACAATCTGCTCAAATAACCTTAGGGCTCTGAAATTTATTAAATTTCAGGAAGAAATTTATTAAATTTCAGGAGAAATTTATTAAATTTCAGGAGAAATTTCAGGAAAGCTGCTCTTACTTCCCTGCTTTGTGTCACCTGGAATGTCACATTTTTCAGGAGATTTAAGTGAGGTGAATGCCAGTGGCTAGCTTTTTAGGATATGCAATGAAATAGTAACCATTGTGTAAAAGAATCCAATTTATATTGCAAAAAACTCTGGATTCTAACCTCAAATATACTGGATTTATAGACTTCCTGATGCCTAATTCTACTCTAGTAGGGAAAAAAAAAAAAAGATTTTTCATCTAGTCTACATTTCTGTTAACTGTCAGTTGATATTAACAGTCAGTTTATATTAATCAGCATTTTTTCTTTTCTCATTTACTCAGGATTTATGACTCAAACCCTGAAGAAGCAAATATATTCCAGGTGGAGCATGTGGAATGTCTGAAGAATTCCCAGAGTTGAAAAATTCCCAGGGTTAGTAATTTCAATCCAAATCTCCATGGAAATGTCATCCCAGTTGCCTGGAAGAGAAAGTTATTGATAACTTGAAGAGTGTTCAAATGCAAAATAATTAATTCTAGACAGAATCCTGGTTTCTATCAGTTTAACTTTCACTATTCAAACAGTTTTATCTTTGCCTTTAAATTTGTTTTATTTTGAAGTCCCTAAATAGCAATAACTGCCTTCCTGACAGCACTTGTTAGAATTCCAAACAATGTTAAAATATTCACAGTTTGAACTCTTTCCTATAATCGAGTCTCAAATATTAAAATAGAAAATTAATGCTTGTGGTCTTAAAAATAGAAATAATTTAAGCAATTTCAAGAGTGGAAGCTCAGAAATGAAATCGTAATTAATTGAAATTACAGTGGTCTGATACTGAAAAAGCTCCATAATTGTTTTGACTTTGATTTTTCTTACAAGTTGCAGCATTTATCTGACAACAAGAAATTAAGTGATTGGTGCCTCTTTTTTTTTTTTTTTTGCACTTTCTGCACCAAGCTTTGTGCCATTTAAAAATATTCATCTATTTTAAATTAAACTGCAATGCATATTCTCTCATTTATTCTCTCATCACAGGCCCTGTGGACACACTGAGGGTGAACCACAAGCATAATTTCTTTTTCAAAAACCTCCCAAAGGCCTGCTAAACTTTAGGAATATTAATAATTTTAACAGAATCACAGAAACACCCTCAGTGGCTGAGAATCTTTTTTGCACAATAGCCTTAATAAACAGAATATATCCCATGCAAAAACTACAAAATGCATGTTTTAGCTATTAAAAAATGTGTTTGCTGAGGTTCTTGCACCTTTATAATGCTGTTTATGTGTGAAGGGTGCAAGGACCAGCTCAAGAACTGAATTTTCTTTGCCTGTTGTTCACAAATATTTGAAGAAAATATTTTTCAAATATGAAGAAAATGTGGTTAATCTCACTTACATAATGCAAGCTCCTAGCTGTTCTTTTTTGCAAGATTTTTCTTTTTTTTCCTTGGAGGATGAATCATTACTGTACTGAATTGAGATCCTCCTTTTTCTGCAGCCTGTCCTCTGTAATTTATTACCAAGTGAAGTTTAGAGCTCTGAATAAATCTATTTTATTTTCCTATATAAAAAT
>NC_139482.1:151353290-151482675 GCF_008360975.1 Lichenostomus cassidix | reverse complement strand
TCTTATTATTTGGGGATCCCAAAAAGGGTCTGAGTCCCCTAAACCCCAAGGGACCTCATTCCCTATTATTCTGGGATCCCAAAAAGTGTCTGATCCTATTATTTGGGGATCCCAAAAAGGCTCTGACCCCATCATTTTGGGATCCCAAAAAGGGTCTGAACCACCCAGACCCCAAGGGACCTCATCCCCTATTATTTTGGGGTCCCAAAAAGGGTTTGATCCTATTATTTGGGGATCCCTAAAAGGCTCTGAACCCCCCAGACCCCAAGGGATGTCATCCCCTATTATTGCAGGACCCCAAAAAGGCTCTGACCCCATTATTTGGGGATCCCAAAACGGGTCTGACATCATTATTTGGGGATCCCAAAGAGGGTCTGAACCCACAAGACCCCAAGGGACATCATCCCCTATTATTTTGGGGTCCCAAAAAGGCTCTGATCCTATTATTAGGGGACCCCAAAAAGGCTCTGACCCCATTCTTTGGGGATCCCAAAACGGGTCTGACATCATTATTTGGGGATCCCAAAAAGGATCTGAACCCACAAGACCCCAAGGAACATCATCCCCTATTATTTTGGGGTCCCAAAAAGGGTTTGATCCTATTGTTTTGGGGTCCCAAAAAGGGGTTGAGCCTATTGTTTTGGGATCCCAAAACGGGTCTGACATCATTATTTGGGGATCCCAAAGAGGGTCTGAACCCCCCAGACCCCAAGGAACATCATCCCCTATTATTTTGGGGTCCCAAAAAGGGTTTGATCCTATTGTCTTGGGGTCCCAAAAAGGGTTTGATCCCATTGTTTTGGGGTCCCAAAAAGGCTCTGATCCTATTATTCTGGGACCCCAAAAAAGCTCTGAACCCCCTAAACCCCAAGGGATGTCATCCCCTATTATTTTGGGGTCCCAAAACGGGTCTGACATCATTATTTGGGGACCCCAAAAAGGGTCTGACACCCCCAGACCCCAAGGGATGTCATCCCCTATTATTTTGGAGTCCCAAAACGGGTCTGACCCCATTATTTGGGGATCCCAAAACAGGTCTGACATCATTATTTTGGGATCCCAAAGAGGGTCTGAACCCACAAGACCCCAAGGGATGTCATCCCCTATTATTTTGGGGTCCCAAAAAGTGTCTGAACCTATTATTCTGGGACCCCAAAAAGGCTCTGATCCCATTATTTGGGGATCCCAAAACGGGTCTGACATCATTATTTGGGGATCCCAAAGAGAGTCTGAACCCACCAGACCCCAAGGGATGTCATCCCCTATTATTTTGGGGTCCCAAAAAGGGTTTGAGTTCCCTAAACCCCATGGGATGTCATCCCCTATTATTTTGGGATCCCAAAAAGGCTCTGACCCCATTATTTGGGGACCCCAAAAAGGCTCTGACCCCATTATTTTAGGATCCCAAAAAGGCTCTGACCCCATTCTTTCAGCACCCCAAAAAGGCTCTGACCCCATTCTCTCAGCACCCCAAAAAGGCTCTGACCCCATTCTCTCAGCACCCCAAAAAGGCTCGGAGCCCATCCTTTGGGGTCAGCTGCCCACGTCCTACAGCACCGCCGTGGCCCCAAACGCCGTGGCTCCCCCAGCCCAGAACGGGGTGACCCCAATCCTGGCCCTACACTGGGCGACCCCAATCCTGCCTCACCCCAACCCCCCGAGACCCCAAAAGCACCCCGAGGGGGATTTAGGGTCGTCGCCTCCTCCTCCTCCTCCTCCTCCTCCTCCTCCTCCTCCTCCCCCCAATAAAAGCGTTTTCGACGTCTGGCTGAGCCACCCCGGGGACATCGCGCTGCGAGGGTGACGCCCAACATTTTGGGGGTTTTGTGCCCAAATTTTGGGGTGCTGGTCATGAAATTTCGGGGGTTTCATCCTAAAATTTTGGGGGTTTCATCCTAAAATTTTGGGGTTCCTATTCCAAAATTTTGCCGATCCCATCCCAAAATTTTGGGGGTCCAATCCCAAAATTTTGCAGATCCCACCCCACAATTTAGGGGCTCTTCTCCCAAAATGTTGGGGTTTCATCCCAAATTTCACAGTTCTCACCCCAAAATTGTATGGTCTCGCCCCAAAATTTTATGGTCTCGCCCCAAAATTTCCTGGTCCCACCCCAAAATTTCCTGGTCCCACCCCAAAATTTGGGGTCCCCCCCGCTGTCCCTGCCCAGCCTGGCAGCCAATAAAGGCATTGGGTGACAAAGGCAGTGACGTTGTTGGTGTCATTGTGGGTCACTGTGTGTGTGTGTGTGTGTGTGTGTGTGTGTGTGTGACCCTGCCCAGGCTGTCCCAGTTCATCCCAGTTCATCCCAGTTCATCCCAGTTCATCCCAGTCCATCCCAGTCCATCCCAGTCCATCCCAGTTCATCCCAGTCCATCCCAGTTCATCCCAGTCTGTCCCAGTTCATCCCAGTTCAATCCCAGTTCAATCCCAGTTCAATCCCAGTTCATCCCAGTTCAATCCCAGTTCATCCCAGTTCATCCCAGTTCATCCCAGTTCAATCCCAGTTCATCCCAGTTCATCCCAGTTCATCCCAGTCCCTCCCAGTCCATCCCAGTCCATCCCAGTTCATCCCAGTTCATCCCAGTTCATCCCAGTTCAATCCCAGTTCATCCCAGTCCATCCCAGTTCATCCCAGTTCATCCCAGTTCAATCCCAGTTCATCCCAGTTCATCCCAGTTCAATCCCAGTTCAATCCCAGTTCAATCCCAGTCCATCCCAGTCCATTCCAGTCCATCCCAGTTCATCCCAGTTCATCCCAGTTCATCCCAGTTCAATCCCAGTCCATCCCAGTTCATCCCAGTAACTCCCAGTCCATCCCAGTTCATCCCAGTTCATCCCAGTTCAATCCCAGTTCAATCCCAGTCAGTCCCCAGTTCATCCCAGTTCATCCCAGTTCAATCCCAGCCATCCCAGTTCATCCCAGTTCATCCCAGTTCATCCCAGTTCATCCCAGTCCATCCCAGTTCATCCCAGTCCATCCCAGTTCATCCCAGTCCATCCCAGTTCATCCCAGTCTGTCCCAGTTCATCCCAGTCAATCCCAGTTCAATCCCAGTTCAATCCCAGTCCATCCCAGTTCAATCCCAGTTCATCCCAGTCCATCCCAGTCCATCCCAGTTCATCCCAGTTCATCCCAGTCCATCCCAGTTCATCCCAGTCCCTCCCAGTCCATCCCAGTCCATCCCAGTTCATCCCAGTCCATCCCAGTTCATCCCAGTCCAATCCCAGTCCATCCCAGTCCATCCCAGTTCATCCCAGTCCATCCCAGTTCAATCCCAGTCCATCCCAGTTCATCCCAGTTCCCTCCCAGTCCATCCCAGTCACTCCCAGTTCATCCCAGTTCAATCCCAGTTCATCCCAGTTTAGCCCAGTTCATCCCAGTTCATCCCAGTTCAATCCCAGTCCATCCCAGTTCATCCCAGTTCAATCCCAGTTCATCCCAGTTCATCCCAGTTCATCCCAGTTCAATCCCAGTCCAATCCCAGTTCAATCCCAGTCCATCCCAGTTCATCCCAGTTCATCCCAGTTCAATCCCAGTTCAATCCCAGTTCATCCCAGTTCATCCCAGTTCAATCCCAGTCCATCCCAGTTCATCCCAGTTCAATCCCAGTCCATCCCAGTCCCTCCCAGTCTCATCCCAGTTCCATCCCAGTTCCATCCCAGTCCAAACCAGTAACTCCCAGTTCAATCCCAGTCCATCCCAGTCCATCCCAGTTCCTCCCAGTCCAAACCAGTTCCATCCCAGTCCAATCCCAGTCCATCCCAGTCCATCCCAGTCCATCCCAGTTCAATCCCAGTTCAATCCCAGTTCAATCCCAGTCCATCCCAGTTCAATCCCAGTCCATCCCAGTCCATCCCAGTTCAATCCCAGTCCATCCCAGTTCATCCCAGTTCATCCCAGTGATCCCAACCATCCCAGTCCATCCCAGTCCATCCCAGTTCAATCCCAGTCCATCCCAGTCCATCCCAGTTCAATCCCAGTCCATCCCAGTTCAATCCCAGTCCATCCCAGTCCATCCCAGTCTAAACCAGTCCATCCCAGTTAATTCCCAGTCCATTCCCAGTCCCTCCCAGTTCATCCCAGTTCATCCCAGTTCATTCCCAGTCCATCCCAGTTCATCCCAGTTCAATCCCAGGCTGTCCCAGTTCATCCCAGTTCAATCCCAGTCCATCCCAGTCCATCCCAGTCTGTCCCAGTCCATCCCAGTTCAATCCCAGTTCATCCCAGTCCATCCCAGTCCATCCCAGTTCAATCCCAGTCCATCCCAGTACAATCCAGTCCATCCCAGTTCAATCCCAGTCCATCCCAGTCAATCCCAGTTCAATCCAATCCATCCCAGTACATCCCAGTCCATCCCAGTTCAATCCCAGTCCATCCCAGCACATTCCCAGTCCATCCCAGTCCATCCCAGTCCATCCCAGTCCATCCCAGTTCAATCCCAGTCCATCCCAGTTCAATCCCAGTTCATCCCAGTCCATCCCAGTTCATCCCAGTTCATCCCAGTTCATTCCCAGTCCATCCCAGTCCATCCCAGTCCATCCCAGTCACTCCCAGTTCATTCCCAGTTCATCCCATTTCATCCCAGTTCAATCCCAGTTCATCCCAGTCCATCCCAGTCTATCCCAGTTCAATCCCAGTTCAATCCCAGTTCATCCCAGTTCAATCCCAGTTCATCCCAGTACATCCCAGTCTATCCTAGTTCAATCCCAGTTCATCCCAGTTCAATCCCAGTCTATCCCAGTCCATCCCAGTTCATCCCAGTTCAATCCCAGTCTATCCCAGTCCATCCCAGTCCATCCCAGTTCAATCCCAGTTCAATCCCAGTTCATCCCAGTCCATCCCAGTCAGTTTTTATAGGGTTTTTATGCAGTTTTGGGGCTTTTACAGGTTTTTAAGGTGTTTTTGTGGGTTTTTTAGGATTTTGAGGGTTTTGTGGAGTTTTTATGGGGTTTTTATGGGGTTTTGGGTTTTTATGGGGTTTTCATGGGGTTTTGGGGTTTTGACGTGGTTTTTGTGGGGTTTTTATGGGGTTTTGGAGTTTTGGGGTTTTTATGGGGTTTTTATGGGTTTTTATGGGGTTTTTTATGGGGTTTTTTATGGGTTTTTTTTTTGTTTTGGGTTTTTTGGTGTTTCTATGGGTTTTCGTGTTTTTATGGTATTTTTACGGGGTTTGGGGTTTTTATGGGGTTTTGGGGTTTTATGGGGTTATGGGGTTTTAGGTTTTGGGAGGTTGGGGTTTTTATGGGTTTTTCATTGGGTTTTATGGGTTTTGGGTTTTATGGGGTTTTCACAGGGTTTTGGGGATCCCTCGCTGTGGGGGGGGGTGGATTGGATAAGGAGGAAGGGATTGGGGGTCTGTAGGGTGAGGGATTTGGGGTTGAGGGGGATTTGGGGTTTTTATGGGGTTCCCTGGGATTTGGGGTCATTGGGATGAGGGAAATCCCAATCTGGGGGTCTGGGGATCCTCTTCTTGTGGGATTTGGGGGCTTTGGGGTTCCCATTTCTGAGGGTTTGGGGCCTCATTCCTATAGGATTTTGGGGTTCCCATCCCTGTAGGGTCCGAGATATTTTAGGGTATTTTAGGGTATCTTAAGATATTTTAGGGTATTTTAGGATCTTTTAGGGTATTTTAGGGTATTTTAGGATATTTTAGGATATTTCAGGACATTTTAGGACATTTTAGGACATTTTAGGACATTTTGGGATATTTTAGGATATTTTAGGATATTTTAGGATATTTCAGGATATTTTTGGACATTTTAGGGTATTTTAGGACATTTTGGGATATTTTAGGACATTTTAGGATATTTTAGGATATTTTAGGAATGGGTTCCCGTTTCTCAGGGGTTTGGGGTCTCCTTCCTTTGGGATTTTGGGGGTTTTTGTGTCCCATTCCTACAGGATTTTGGGGTCTCCTACCTATGGGATTTTCGGGATTTTGGGGTTTCCATTTCTGGGGGGTTTAGGGTCTCCTTCCTACGGGATTTCGGCTCCCATTCCTATGGGATTTTGAGGATTTTGGGGTTCCATTCCTGTGGGATTTTGAGGGTTTTGGGGTTCCCATTTCTGAGGGTTTGGGTTCCCATTTTGGGGGATTTTGGGGGTTTTGGTGTCCCATTCCTATAGGA
The DNA here is from genome assembly GCF_008360975.1 of Lichenostomus cassidix. Taxonomy (NCBI): domain Eukaryota; kingdom Metazoa; phylum Chordata; class Aves; order Passeriformes; family Meliphagidae; genus Lichenostomus; species Lichenostomus cassidix. Next base: position 151,476,547 of record NC_139482.1, on the reverse strand, counting down.
TTTTGGGATTCCCATTCCTGTAGGATCCCAAATATTTTAGGACATTTTAGGATATTTTAGGATCTTTTAGGACATTTTAGGACATTTCAGGACATTTTAGGAATGGGGTTCCCACCCCTGTAGGATCCCAAATATTTTAGGATATCTTAAGACATTTTAGGATATTTTAGGGTATTTTAGGATCTTTTAGGACATCTCAGGCCATTTCAGGCCCTTTTAGGGTCCCACCCTCCCCCTTTCCCCCCCAGGTGCTCAAAGACCCCACCAAACCCCAAGCCAAGGGCAACTACTGGACGGTGGACGTGACCCGAATCCCGCCGGCGGCCCTAAAACTGCAGAACACCGCCGTGGCTCGGGGGGGAGGAGGTGGCACTGCCACCCCCTTTGTCCCCGACCTGTCCCCGTTCGTCCTTTCGGGGTGTCCCTACCCCCCCTCCCCCACCCCGCCCCATTCCAGCTTCTCCATCGCGTCCCTCCTGCGGGAAAATCCCCCGTTTGGGGACGGAAGGGATTTGGGGTCGTCGTCGCCTCCTGTGCTGCTGGAGCCCAGCTGGGGATCCCAAAAAGGGGTTGAGCCTGTTGGTTTGGGGTCCCAAAAAGGGGTTGAGCCTGTTGGTTTGGGGTCCCAAAAAGGGTTTGATCCTATTGTTTTGGGATCCCAAAAAGGGGTTGAGCCTGTTGGTTTGGGGTCCCAAAAAGGGTCTGAGCCTGTTGTTTTGGGGTCCCAAAAAAGCTCTGATATCATTATTTCAGCATCCCAAAAAGGGTTTGATCCTATTGTTTTGGGGTCCCAAAAAGGGTTTGAACACCCTAAAGCACAAGGGACATCATCCCCTATTATTTTGGGGTCCCAAAAAGGTTCTGATTCTATTATTTGGGGATCCCTAAAAGGGTCTGAACCCACCAGACCCCAAGGGATGTCATCCCCTATTGTTTTGGGGTCCCAAAAAGGGCCTCAACCTATTATTTTGGGGTCCCAAAAAGTGTCTGATCCTATTGTTTTGGGGTCCCAAAAAGGGTCTGAGTCCCCTAAACCCCAAGGGACGTCATCCCCTATTATTTTGGGGTCCCAAAAAGGTTCTGATCCTATTATTTGGAGATCCCTAAAAGGGTCTGAACCCCCCAGACCCCAAGGGACGTCATCCCCTATTATTTTGGGGTCTCAAAAAGGCTCTGATCCTATTATTTTAGGGTCCCAAAAAGGGTTTGATCCTATTATTTTGGGGTCCCAAAACGGCTCTGACCCCATTATTTGGGGATCCCAAAAAGGGTCTGAACCCCCTAAACCCCAAGGGACGTCATCCCCTATTATTCTGGGATCCCAAAAAGGGTTTGATCCTATTATTTTGGAGTCCCAAAAAGGCTCTGACCCCATTATTTGGGGATCCCAAAAAGGCTCTGACCCCATTCTCTCAGCACCCCAAAAAGGCTCTGACCCCATTATTTGGGGACCCCAAAAAGGCTCTGACCCCATTATCTCAGGACCCCAAAAAGGCTCTGACCCCATTCTTTGGGGATCCCAAAAAGGCTCTGACCCCATTCTCTCAGCACCCCAAAAAGGCTCTGACCCCATTATCTCAGCACCCCAAAAAGGCTCTGACCCCATTCTCTCAGCACCCCAAAAAGGCTCGGAGCCCATCCTTTGGGGTCAGCTGCCCACGTCCTACAGCACCGCCGTGGCCCCAAACGCCGTGGCTCCCCCAGCCCAGAACGGGGTGACCCCAATCCTGGCCCTACACTGGGCGACCCCAATCCTGCCTCACCCCAACCCCCCGAGACCCCAAAAGCACCCCGAGGGGGATTTAGGGTCGTCGCCTCCTCCTCCTCCTCCTCCTCCTCCTCCTCCTCCTCCTCCTCCTCCCCCCAATAAAAGCGTTTTCGACGTCTGGCTGAGCCACCCCGGGGACATCGCGCTGCGAGGGTGACGCCCAACATTTTGGGGGTTTTTGTGCCCAAATTTTGGGGTGCTGGTCATAAAATTTTGGGGGTTTCATCCTAAAATTGCAGGGATCTCATCCTAAAATTGCAGGGATCTCATCCTAAAATTGCAGGGATCCCGTCCCAAAATTTCAGGGGTTTCATCCCAAAATTTTTGGGGTTCCCATCCTAAAATTTTGGGGATCCCGTCCCAAAATCTCACAGGTTCCATCCTAAAATTACGGGAGTTTCATCCTAAAATTTCAGAGCTCTCATCCCAATATTTTGGGGATTTCATTTCAAAATTTTGGGGATTTCATCCCAAGATTTTGCGGGTCTCACCCCAAAATTTTGGGGGTTTCATCCTGAAATTTCAGGGATCCCGTCCCAAAATTTTGGGGGTTTCATCCCAAATTCTCACAGTTTCATCCTAAAATTGCAGGGATCCCGTCCCAAAATTTTGGGGTCTCATCCCAAAATTTTGGGGTTTCATCCCAAAATTTTGCAGATTCCACCTCAAGATTTCAGGGGTTTCACCTCAAAATTTCGTGGACCCCATCCCAAAATTTTGGGTGTCTCAGCCCAAAATTTCACGATCTCATCCCAAAATTTCACGGTTTTGACCCAAAATTTTGGATGTCTCGTCCCAAAATTTCGAGGATCTCATCCTAAAATTTCAGGGATCCCATCCCAAAATTGGGGGATCTCACCCCAAAATTTCGGGGTTCTCGTCCCAAAATTTCTCAGATCTCCCCCCAAAGTTTCATGATCTCATCCCAAAATTTCAGAGCTCTCATCCCAAAATTTCGTGGATCTCACCCCAAAATTTTGGGGGTCTCAGCCTAAAATTCCAGGGATCCCGTCCCAAAATTTTGGGGTTTCGTCCCAAATTTCGGGGATCCCACCTCAAAACTGGGGGATCTCACCCCAAAATTTTGAGGTTCTTGTCCCAAAATTTCGGAAGTTTCATCCCAAAATTTCGGGGATCCTGTCCCTAAATTTTGCTGATCCCAACCCCAAAATTTTGGGGTTCTTGTCCCAAAATTTCAGATGTCACACCCCAAAATTTTGGGGGTTTCATCCTAAAATTTTGGAGGTTTCATCCTAAAATTGCAGGGATCTCATCCTAAAATTTTGGGGATCCCATCCCGGAATTTCACAGCTCTCGTCCCAAAATTTTGCGGATCTCACCCCAAAATTTCAGGGGTTTCATCCTAAAATTTTGGATGTGCCATCCCAAAATTTTGGGGTTTACACCTCAAGATTTTGGGGTTCTCATCCTAAAATTTCAGATGTCTCACCCCAAAATTTGGGGGGTTTCATCCTAAAATTTCAGGGATCCCGTCCCAAAATTTCAGGCGTTTCATCCTAAAATTTCACAGGTCCCATCCCAAAATTTCGGATGTCTCATCCCAAAATTTCGGATGTCTCATCCCAAAATTTTGGGCTTTCATCCCAAAATTTCACAGATCCCACCCCAAAATTTCAGATGTCCCACCTCAAAATTTTGAGGATCTCATCCTAAAATTTCAGGGATCCCGTCCCAAAATTTCAGGGGTTTCATCCTAAATTTTTGGGGTTCCCATCCCAAAATTTTGGGGATCCCGTCCCAAAATTTCACAGGTTACATCCTAAAATTACGAGAGTTTCATCCTAAAATTTCAGGGATCCCCTCCCAATATTTTGGGGATTTCATCTCAAAATTTTGGGGATTTCATCCCAAGATTTTGCGGGTCTCACCCCAAAATTTTGGGGATCCCATCCTAAAATTTCAGGGCTCTCGTCCCAAAATTTCAGATGTCTCACCCCAAAATTTCGTGGTGTTACCCCAAAATTTTGCAGCTCTCATCCCAAAGTTTCGGGGCTCTTTTCCCAAAATTTTGGGGGTTTCATCCTAAAATTTCGTGGATCCCGTCCCAAAATTTTGGGGTTTCATCCCAAAATTGGGGGATCTCACCCCAAAATTTTGAGGTTCTTGTCCCAAAATTTCAGGGTTTCATCCCAAAATTTCAGATGTCTCATACCAAAATTTTGTGGGTTTCATCCTAAAATTTCAGGGTTCTCACCCAAAAATTCAGGGATTTCACCCCAAAATTTCATGGTCCCACCCCAAAATTTCGGGGTTCTAATGCCAAGATTTCTCGGCTCTCACCCCAAAATTTCGTGGATCGCATCCCAAAATTTTGGGGTTTCATCCCAAATTTTTGCAGGTCCCACCCCAAAATTTTGTAGTGTCACCCCAAAATTTGAGATATCCCACCCCAAAATTTCAGGGGTTTCACCTCAAAATTTCGTGGATCGCATCCCAAAATTTTGGATGTTTCATCCCAAAATTTCACGGGTCCCACCCCAAAATTTTGTGTTGTCACCCCAAAATTTTGGAGGTCTCACCCTAAAATTTTGCAGTCTCATCCCAAAATTTCAGGGATCCTGTCCCAAAATTTTGCGGATCTCATCCCAAATTTGCAGGGGTTTCATCCTAAAATTTTGGATGTCTCACCCCAAAATTTCAGGGCTCTTTTCCCAAAATTTTGGGGCTTTCAACCCAAAATTTTTGATGTCTCACCCCAAAATTTCACGGTCTCGTCCCAAAATTTCGGATGTCCCACCCTAAAATTTCGTGGCTCTAATCCCAAAATTTAGGATGTCTCACCCCAAAATTTCGCAGCTCCCATCCCAAAATTTCGGGGCTCTTTTCCCAAAATTTTGGGGGTTTCATCCTAAAATTTTGTGGATCTCACCCCAAAATTTCGGATGTCTCACCCCAAAATTTTGGGGGTCTCGTCCCAAAATTTCGGGTGGTTTCACCCCAAAATTTCACGCTCCCATCCCAAAATTTCTTGGTCTCACCCCAAAATTTCCTGGTCCCACCCCAAAATTTCAGATGTCTCCCCCCAAAATTTCCTGGTCTCACCCCAAAATTTCCTGGTCCCACCCCAAAATTTGGGGTCCCCCCCGCTGTCCCTGCCCAGCCTGGCAGCCAATAAAGGCATTGGGTGACAAAGGCAGTGACGTTGTTGGTGTCATTGTGGGTCACTGTGTGTGTGTGTGTGTGTGTGTGTGTGTGTGTGTGACCCTGCCCAGGCTGTCCCAGTTCATCCCAGTTCATCCCAGTTCATCCCAGTTCAATCCCAGTTCATCCCAGTCCATCCCAGTTCATCCCAGTTCATCCCAGTTCATCCCAGTTCATCCCAGTCTGTCCCAGTCCATCCCAGTTCAATCCCAGTCCATCCCAGTTCATCCCAGTTCAATCCCAGTTCAATCCCAGTTCATCCCAGTTCAATCCCAGTTCATCCCAGTTCATCCCAGTTCATCCCAGTTCAATCCCAGTTCATCCCAGTTCATCCCAGTTCATCCCAGTCTGTCCCAGTTCATCCCAGTTCATCCCAGTTCATCCCAGTTCAATCCCAGTTCAATCCCAGTCCATCCCAGTCCATCCCAGTCGCTCCCAGTCCATCCCAGTTCAATCCCAGTTCAATCCCAGTCTGTCCCAGTTCAATCCCAGTCCATCCCAGTTCATCCCAGTTCATCCCAGTTCAATCCCAGTTCATCCCAGTTCCATCCCAGTTCAATCCCAGGCTGTCCCAGTTCATCCCAGTTCATCCCAGTTCAATCCCAGTTCATCCCAGTTCATCCCAGTTCATCCCAGTCCATCCCAGTTCAATCCCAGTTCATCCCAGTCTGTCCCAGTTCAATCCCAGTTCATCCCAGTTCAATCCCAGTCTGTCCCAGTTCAATCCCAGTTCATCCCAGTTCAATCCCAGTTCATCCCAGTTCATCCCAGTCCATCCCAGTTCATCCCAGTTCCATCCCAGTTCATCCCAGTTCAATCCCAGTCCATCCCAGTTCATCCCAGTTCAATCCCAGTTCATTCCAGTCAATCCCAGTCCATCCCAGTCAGTTTTTATAGGGTTTTTATGCAGTTTTGGGGCTTTTACAGGTTTTTAAGGTGTTTTTGTGGGTTTTTTAGGATTTTGAGGGTTTTGTGGGGTTTTTATGGGTTTTTATTGGGGTTTTGGGTTTTTTTATGGGGTTTTTCTGGGGTTTTGGGGTTTTGACGTGTTTTTTGTGGGGTTTTTATGGGGTTTTTATGGGGTTTTTATGGGGTTTTTATGGGGTTTTGGGGTTTTGGGGTTTTTATGGTGTTTTATGGGTTCTTGTGGGGTTTTGGGATTTATATGGGGTTTTGTGGGGTTTTTCTAGGGTTTTTATGGGTTTTTGGAGGTTTGTTGGGGTTTTTATGGGGTTTTGGGGGTTTTGTGGGGTTTTGGGTTTTTATGGAGTTTTTATGGGGTTTTTAGGATTTTGGGGTTTTATGGGGTTTTTATGGGTTTTTATGGGGTTTTATTGGGGTTTTGGGGTTTTTATGGGGTTTTCATGGGGTTTGGGGTTTTGACGTGTTTTTGTGGGGTTTTTATGGGGTTTTGGGTTTTTATGGAGTTTTTATGGGGTTTGTAGGATTTTGGGGTTTTATGGGGTTTTTATGGGTTTTTTTGGTTGCTTTTTGGGTTTTGGAGTTTTTAATAGGGTTTTTATGGGTTTTGGGGTTTTTTAAATGGGGTTTTTAGGATTTTGGGGGTTTTTATGGGGTTTTATGGGGTTTTTATGGGATTTTTGGGGGTTTTGGGGTTTTTATGGGATTTTTATGGGGTTTTATGGGGTTTTGGGTTTTATGGGTTTTTTAATGGGGTTTCGGATTTTTATGAGGTTTTCATGGGTTTTGAGGTTTTTATGGGGTTTTTATGGAGTTTTATGGGGTTTTCATGGGGTTTTTGGGCTTTTATGGGGTTTTTGGGTGTTTTGGTGGATTTATGGGTTTTGGGGGTTTTTTTGGGGTTTTGAAGTTTTTATGGGGTTTTGGGTTTTTTGGTGATTTTTATCGGGTTTTTTGTGGGGTTTTTATGGGGTTTTTATGGGGTTTTTATGGGGTTTTTATAGGGTTTTTAGGATTTGGGGGTTTTTCTGGGGTTTTTGTGGGGTTTTTGTGAGGTTTTGGAGTTTTTATGGGGTTTTGGGGTTTTTTATGGGCTTTTGGGGTTTTATGGGTTTTTTATGGCATTTTGGGTTTTTTTTATGGGGTTTTATGGGTTTTGTGGGGTTTTGGGTTTTTTAGGGTGTGTTATGGGGTTTAGATGTTTTCATGGGGTTTTGAGGTTTTTTATGGGGTTTTAATGGGGATTTTTGGATTTTTTATGGGGTTTTGGGGTTTTTTTGGGGTTTGGGGTTTTTATGGGTTTTTGGGGGTTTAATGGGGTTTTTGTGGGGTTTTTATGGAATTTGGGGTTTTTATGGGGATTTTATGGGGTTTTTAGGATTTTTATGGGGTTTTTATGGGGTTTGGGGGATTTTGTGGGGTTTTTATGGGGTTTTTTAGGGGCTTTATGTGGGTTTCTTTTGGTTTTTATGGGTTTTTAATGGCATTTTGGGGTTTTTATGGAGTTTTTTGGGGTTTTTTATGGGGTTTCTATCGTGTTTTGGGGTTTTATGGGATTTTGGGGTTTTTATTGGGGTTTTTAGGTTTTTATGAGGTTTTTATGGGGTTTTTAATGGGTTTTTAGGATTTTGGGGGTTTTATGGGGGTTTTATGGGGTTTTGGGTTTTTATGGGTTTTGAGGTTTGGGGGTTTTTATGGAGTTTTTATGGGGTTTTATGGGGTTTTTATGGGGTTTTGGGGTTTTTGGGATTTTGGGGATCCCTTGCTGTGGGGAGGTTTGGATAAGGGAGAGGGGAGATCTGTAGGGTGAGGTGTTTGGGGTTGAGGGGGATTTGGGGTTTTTATGGGGTTCCCTGGGATTTGGGGTCATTGGGATGAGGGAAATCCCAATCTGGGGGTCTGGGGATCCTCTTCTTGTGGGATTTGGGGTTTTTGGGGTTCCCATTTCTGAGGGTTTGGGGCCTCATTCCTATAGGATTTTGGGGTTCCCATCCCTGTAGGGTCCGAGATGTTTTAGGATATTTTAGGGTATTTTAAGATATTTTAGGGTATTTTAGGATCTTTTAGGACATTTTAGGTTATTTTAGGACATTTTGGGACATTTTAGGACATTTTAGGGTATTTTAGGGAATTTAAGGATATTTCAGGACATTTTAGGACATTTTAGGACATTTTAGGACATTTTGGGATATTTTAGGATATTTTAGGAATGGGTTTCCCGTTTCTCAGGGGTTTGAGGTTCCCATTCCTGTGGGATTTTGGGGTTTTTGGGGTTTCCATTTCTGGGGGGTTTAGGGTCTCCTTCCTATGGGATTTTGGGATTCCATTCCTATGGGATTTTGAGGATTTTGGGGTCCTATTCCTATGGGATTTTGGGGTTTTTGGGGTTCCCATTTCTGGGGGATTTGGGTTCCCATTCCTATGGGATTTTGGGGGTTTTGGTGTCCCATTCGTATAGGATTTTGGGATTCCCATTCCTGTAGGATCCCAAATATTTTAGGACATTTTAGGATATTTTAGGATATTTTAGGATATTTTAGGATATTTTAGGATCTTTTAGGATCTTTTAGGATATTTTAGGATATTTTAGGATATCTTAGGACATTTTAGGAACGGGATTCCCATCCCTGTAGGATCTCAAATATTTTAGGATATCTTAAGATATTTTAGGACATTTCAGGACATTTCAGGACATTTCAGGACATTTTAGGATATTTCAGGATATTTTCGGACATTTTAGGGTATTTTAGGACATTTTAGGACATTTTAGGACATTTTGGGATATTTTAGGATATTTTAGGAATGGGTTTCCTGTTTCTCAGGGGTTTGAGTTTCCCATTCCTATGGGATTTTGGGATTTTCATTCCTATGGGATTTTGGGGTTTTTGGGGTTTCCATTTGGGGGATTTTGAGGTCTCATTCCTATGGGATTTTGGGGTCCCATTCTTATGGGATTTTGGGATTTTCAGTCCTATGGGATTTTGAGGATTTTGGGATTCCATTCCTATGGGATTTTGGGGTTCCCATTTCTGAGGGTTTGGGTTCCCATTTTGGGGGATTTTGGGGGTTTTGGTGTCCCATTCCTATAGGATTTTGGGGTTCCCATTCCTGTAGGGTCCCAAATATTTTAGGACATTTTAGGATCTTTTAGGATCTTTTAGGATATTTTAGGACATTTTAGGAACGGGATTCCCATCCCTGTAGGATCCCAAATATTTTAGGATATCTTAAGATATTTTAGGATATTTTAGGGTATTTTAGGATCTTTTAGGTCATTCCAGACCCTTTTAGGATCGCACCCTCCCCCTTTCCCCCCCAGGTGCTCAAAGACCCCACCAAACCCCAAGCCAAGGGCAACTACTGGACGGTGGACGTGACCCGAATCCCGCCGGCGGCCCTAAAACTGCAGAACACCGCCGTGGCTCGGGGGGGAGGAGGTGGCACTGCCACCCCCTTTGTCCCCGACCTGTCCCCGTTCGTCCTTTCGGGGTGTCCCTACCCCCCCTCCCCCACCCCGCCCCATTCCAGCTTCTCCATCGCGTCCCTCCTGCGGGAAAATCCCCCGTTTGGGGACGGAAGGGATTTGGGGTCGTCGTCGCCTCCTGTGCTGCTGGAGCCCAGCTGGGGATCCCAAAAAGGGGTTGAGCCTGTTGGTTTGGGGTCCCAAAAAGGGGTTGATCCTATTGTTTTGGGGTCCCAGAAAGGGTTTGATCTTATTGTTTTGGGACCCCAAAAAGGATCTGAACCCACCAGACCCCAAGGAACATCATCCCCTATTATTCTGGGATCCCAAAAAGGGGTTGAGCCTATTATTCTGGGACCCCAAAAAGGGGTTGATCCTATTATTTTGTGGTCCCAAAAAGGGTTTGATCCTATTGTTTTGGGGTCCCAAAAAGGGTTTGAGCCTGTTGTTTTGGGGTCCCAAAAAGGGTTTGACCTCCCCAGACCCCAAGGGATGTCATCCCCTATTGTTTTGGGGTCCCAAAAAGGATCTGAACCCACCAGACCCCAAGGAACATCATCCCCTATTATTTTCAGATCCCAAAAAGGGTTTGATCCTATTATTCTGGGGTCTCAAAAAGGCTCTGATCCTATTATTTGGGGACCCCAAAAAGGCTCTGAACCCCCTAAACCCCAAGGGACATCATCCCCTATTATTTTGGCGTCCCAAAAAGTGTCTGAACCTATTATTCTGGGACCCCAAAAAGGGTTTGAACCCATTATTTGGGGATCCCAAAACGGGTCTGACATCATTATTTGGGGATCCCAAAAAGGATCTGATCCCATTATTTTAGGATCCCAAAATGGGTTTGAGTTCCCTAAACCCCATGGGATGTCATCCCCCATTATTTTGGGATCCCAAAAAGGCTCTGACCCCATTCTCTCAGCACCCCAAAAAGGCTCTGACCCCATTATCTCAGCACCCCAAAAAGGCTCTGACCCCATTATCTCAGGACCCCAAAAAGGCTCTGACCCCATTCTCTCAGCACCCCAAAAAGGCTCGGAGCCCATTCTCTCAGCACCCCAAAAAGGCTCTGACCCCATTATCTCAGGACCCCAAAAAGGCTCTGACCCCATTATTTGGGGACCCCAAAAAGGCTCTGACCCCATTCTCTCAGCACCCCAAAAAGGCTCTGACCCCATTCTCTCAGCACCCCAAAAAGGCTCGGAGCCCATCCTTTGGGGTCAGCTGCCCACGTCCTACAGCACCGCCGTGGCCCCAAACGCCGTGGCTCCCCCAGCCCAGAACGGGGTGACCCCAATCCTGGCCCTACACTGGGCGACCCCAATCCTGCCTCACCCCAACCCCCCGAGACCCCAAAAGCACCCCGAGGGGGATTTAGGGTCGTCGCCTCCTCCTCCTCCTCCTCCTCCTCCTCCTCCTCCTCCTCCTCCTCCTCCTCCTCCTCCTCCTCCCCCCAATAAAAGCGTTTTCGACGTCTGGCTGAGCCACCCCGGGGACATCGCGCTGCGAGGGTGACGCCCAACATTTTGGGGGGTTTCGTGCCCAAATTTTGGGGTTTTGGTACTAAAATTTTGGGGGTTTCATCCTAAAATTTTGGGGGTTTCATCCTAAAATTTCAGGGATCCCGTCCCAAAATTTGCAGGGGTTTCATCCCAAAATTTCATGGTCTCACCCCAAAATTTTGCAGGTCCCATCCCAAAATTTTGGGGATCCCGTCCCAAAATTTCACAGGTTACATCCTAAAATTTCGGGGATCCCCTCCCAAAATTTTGGGGTCTCATCCCAAATTTGCAGGGGTTTAATCCTAAAATTTCAGATGTCCCACCCCGAAATTTCATGGAGTTACCCCAAAAGTTTACAGCTCTCATCCCAAGATTTTGCGGGTCTCACCCCAAAATTTCGCAGGTCTCACCCTAAAATTTTGTGGATCTCATCCCAAAATTGCGTGGATTTTGTTCCAAAATTTCATGGATCCCATCCCAAAATTTTGGGGTCTCATCCCAAAATTTTGGGGTTCCCATCCCAAAATTGCAGAGATCCCACCCCAAAATTTTGGGGTCTCATCCCAAAATTTCGCGGGTCTCACCTCAAAATTTCGGGTGCTTCGTCCCAAAATTTTGGGGCTTCATCCCAAATTTGCTGGGGTTTCATCCTAAAATTTTGGATGTCTCACCCCAAAATTTCATGGTCTCGCCCCAAAATTTCGGGGGTCTTGTCCCAAAATTTCATGGATCCCATCCCAAAATTTTGGATGTCTCAACCCAACATTTTGCAGCTCCCATCCCAAAATTTGGGGGTTCTCATTCCAAAATTTCACAGATCTCATCCTAAAAATTTCAGATGTCCCACCCCAAAATTTCGTGGTGTTACCCCAAAATTTTGCAGCTCTCATCCCAAAGTTTCGGGGCTCTTTTCCCAAAATTTTGGGGGTTTCATCCCAAAATTTTGTGGATCTCATCCCAAAATTTGGGATGTCCCACCCCAAAACATCGCAGGTCCCACCCCAAAATTTCGCGGATCCCATCCCAAAATTTTGGGGATCTCATCCTGAAATTTCAGGGATTTCATCCCAAATTTCGGGCATTTCATCCTAAAATTTCGGATGTCTCACCCCAAAATTTCACGATCTCATCCCAAATTTTTGGATGTCTCACCACAAAAGTTTGCGGGTCCCATCCGAAAATTTCACGGATCTCATCCCAAAATTTTGGGGGTTTCATCCCAAAATTTTGGAGATTCCACCCCAAAATTTCACGGTCTCATGCCAAACTTTCGCAAATCCAACCCCAAAATTTCGGGTTCTCATCCCAAAATTTTGGGGCTCTCACCCCAAATTTTCGTGGTCTCATCTCAAAATTTCCTGGTCTCACCCCAAAATTTCCTGGTCTCACCCCAAAATTTCCTGGTCCCACCCCAAAATTTCCTGGTCCCACCCCAAAATTTGGGGTCCCCCCCGCTGTCCCTGCCCAGCCTGGCAGCCAATAAAGGCATTGGGTGACAAAGGCAGTGACGTTGTTGGTGTCATTGTGGGTCACTGTGTGTGTGTGTGTGTGTGTGTGTGTGTGTGACCCTGCCCAGGCTGTCCCAGTTCATCCCAGTTCATCCCAGTTCATCCCAGTCTGTCCCAGTTCATCCCAGTTCATCCCAGTTCATCCCAGTCCATCCCAGTTCATCCCAGTTCAATCCCAGTTCAATCCCAGTTCAATCCCAATTCAATCCCAGTTCAATCCCAGTTCAATCCCAGTTCATCCCAGTTCATCCCAGTTCATCCCAGGCTGTCCCAGTCCATCCCAGTTCATCCCAGTTCATCCCAGTTCAATCCCAGTTCAGCCCAGTTCATCCCAGTTCATCCCAGTCCATCCCAGTTCATCCCAGTTCATCCCAGTTCAATCCCAGTTCATCCCAGTTCAATCCCAGTTCATCCCAGTCTGTCCCAGTTCATCCCAGTTCATCCCAGTTCAATCCCAGTTCATCCCAGTTCATCCCAGTTCAATCCCAGTTCAGCCCAGTTCATCCCAGTTCATCCCAGTTCATCCCAGTTCAATCCCAGTCCATCCCAGTTCAATCCCAGTTCATCCCAGTTCCATCCCAGTTCATCCCAGTTCATCCCAGTTCAATCCCAGTTGCTCCCAGTTCAATCCAGTTCATCCCAGTTCATCCCAGTTCATCCCAGTCCATCCCAGTTCATCCCAGTTCAATCCCAGTTCAATCCCAGTTCATCCCAGTTCAATCCCAGTTCATCCCAGTCCATCCCAGTCCATCCCAGTTCAATCCCAGTTCATCCCAGTCCAATCCCAGTCCATCCCAGTTCATCCCAGTTCAATCCCAGTCCATCCCAGTCTGTCCCAGTTCAATCCCAGTTCAATCCCAGTCCATCCCAGTCTGTCCCAGTTCATCCCAGTCCATCCCAGTCCATCCCAGTTCAATCCCAGTTCATCCCAGTCCAATCCCAGTCCATCCCAGTTCATCCCAGTTCAATCCCAGTCCATCCCAGTCCATCCCAGTCCATCCCAGTCAGTTTTTATAGGGTTTTTATGCAGTTTTGGGGCTTTTACGGCTTTTTAAGGGGTTTTTGTGGGTTTTTTAGGATTTTGAGGGTTTTGTGGTGTTTTTATGGGGTTTTATTGGGGTTTTGGGTTTTTATGGGGTTTTCATGGGGTTTTGGGGTTTTGACGTGTTTTTTGTGGGGTTTTTATGGGGTTTTTATTGGGGTTTTGGGGTTTTGGGGTTTTTATGGTGTTTTATGGGTTCTTGTGGGGTTTTGGGATTTATATGGGGTTTTGTGGGGTTTTTATAGGGTTTTTATGGGTTTTTGGAGGTTTGTTGGGGTTTTTATGGGGTTTTGGGGGTTTTATGGGGTTTTGGGGGTTTTATGGAGTTTTTAGGATTTTGGGGTTTTATGGGGTTTTTATGGGTTTTTTGGTTGTTTTTTTGGCTTTTGGAGTTTTTAATAGGGTTTTTATGGGGTTTGGGGTTTTTTTAATGGGTTTTTAGGATTTTGGGGGTTTTAAGGGGGTTTTATGGGGTTTTTATGGGGGTTTTGGGGGTTTTATGGGATTTATGGGGTTTTTATGGGTTTTTAAGGGGTTTTGGGTTTTTGGGGTTTTTTAATGGGGTTTCGGATTTTTATGAGATTTTCATGGGTTTTGAGGTTTTTATGGGGTTTTTATGGAGTTTTATGGGGTTTTCATGGGGTTTTTGGGCTTTTATGGGGTTTTTGGGTGTTTTGGTGGTTTTATGGGTTTTGGGGTTTTTATTGGGGTTTTGAAGTTTTTATGGGGTTTTGGGTTTTTTGGTGATTTTTATGGGTTTTTGTGGGGTTTTGGGGTTTTTATGGGGTTTTTATGGGGTTTTTATAGGGTTTTTATAGGGTTTTGGGGATTTATGTGTTTTTTTATGGCATTTTGGGGTTTTTTATGGGTTTTTTATGGGTTTTTTATGGGTTTTATGGGATTTTGGGTTTTTTAGGTTTTATTATGGGGTTTAGATGTTTTTATGGGGTTTTGAGGTTTTTTATGGGGTTTTAATGGGGATTTTTGGATTTTTTATGGGGTTTTGGGGTTTTTATGGGTTTTTATGGGGTTTGGGGTTTTTATGGGTTTTTGGGGGTTTAATGGGGTTTTTGTGGGGTTTTTATGGAATTTGGGGTTTTTATGGGGATTTTTTGGGGTTTTTAAGATTTTTATGGGGTTTTTATGGGGTTTGGGGGTTTTTGTGGGGTTTTTATGGGGTTTTGGGGTTTTTATGGGGTTTGGGGTTTTTATGGGGTTTTTTGGGCTTTATATGGGGTTTTTTTGTGGTTTTTTGGGGTTTTGGAGTTTTTTTGGGTTTTGGGGTTTTTATGGAGTTTTTTTGGGTTTTTATGGGGTTTTGCGTTGTTTTATGGGGTTTCTATAGTGTTTTGGGGTTTTATGGGATTTTGGGGTTTTTATTGGGGTTTTAAGGTTTTTATGGGTTTTTAATGGGTTTTTAGGATTCTGGGGGTTTTATGGGGGTTTTATGGGGTTTTTATGGAGTTTTTATGGGGTTTTTAGAGGTTTTTAATGAGTTTTTTATGGGGTTTTTGGCTTTTTATGGGGTTTTGGGGTTCCCATTCCTATAGGATTTTGGGGTTCCCACCCCTGTAGGATCCCAGCCCTTTTAGGACATTTTAGGACATTTTAGGACATTTCAGGACATTTTAGGACATTTTAGGACATTTTAGGACATTTCAGGATATTTCACGACATTTTAGGACACTTTAGGACATTTTAGGATATTTCAGGACATTTTGGGATATTTTAGGATATTTTGGGACATTTTAGGACATTTTGGGACATTTTGGGATATTTTAGGATATTTTAGGAATGGTTTCCCGTTTCTCAGGGGTTTGAGGTTCCCATTCCTATGGGATTTTGGGGTTTTTGGGGTTTCCATTTCTGGGGGGTTTTGGTGTCCCATTCCTGTGGGATTTTGGGGTTTTTGGGGTTCCCATTTCTGAGGGTTTGGGTTCCCATTTTGGGGGATTTTGGGGGTTTTGGTGTCCCATTCCTATAGGATTTTGGGATTCCCATTCCTGTAGGATCCCAAATATTTTAGGATATTTGAGGATATTTTAGGATCTTTTAGGATCTTTTAGGATATTTTAGGACATTTTAGGAACGGGATTCCCATCCCTGTAGGATCCCAAATATTTTAGGGTATCTTAAGATATTTTAGGACATTTTAGGGTATTTTAGGACATTTCAGGACATTTTAGGATCTTTTAGGACATTTTTTGATATTTCAGGACATCTCAGGATATTTTAGGATATTTTAGGATATTTTAGGACATTTCAGGCCATTCCAGGCCCTTTTAGGGTCCCACCCTCCCCCTTTCCCCCCCAGGTGCTCAAAGACCCCACCAAACCCCAAGCCAAGGGCAACTACTGGACGGTGGACGTGACCCGAATCCCGCCGGCGGCCCTAAAACTGCAGAACACCGCCGTGGCTCGGGGGGGAGGAGGTGGCACTGCCACCCCCTTTGTCCCCGACCTGTCCCCGTTCGTCCTTTCGGGGTGTCCCTACCCCCCCTCCCCCACCCCGCCCCATTCCAGCTTCTCCATCGCGTCCCTCCTGCGGGAAAATCCCCCGTTTGGGGACGGAAGGGATTTGGGGTCGTCGTCGCCTCCTGTGCTGCTGGAGCCCAGCTGGGGATCCCAAAAAGGGGTTGAGCCTGTTGGTTTGGGGTCCCAAAAAGGGGTTGAGCCTGTTGGTTTGGGGTCCCAAAAAGGGGTTGATCCTATTGTTTTGGGGTCCCAAAAAGGGTTTGACCTCCCCAGACCCCAAGGGACGTCATCCCCTATTATTTTGGGGTCCCAAAACGGGTCTGACATCATTATTTGGGGATCCCAAAAAGGGTCTGAACCCCCCAGACCCCAAGGGATGTCATCCCCTATTATTTTGGGGTCCCAAAAAGGATCTGATCCCATTATTTTAGGATCCCAAAAAGGGTTTGAGTTCCCTAAACCCCAAGGGACGTCATCCCCTATTATTTTGGGGTCCCAAAAAGTGTCTGAACCTATTATTCTGGGACCCCAAAAAGGGTTTGATCCTATTATTTGGGGACCCCAAAAAGGCTCTGAGCCCATTATTTGGGGACCCCAAAAAGGCTCTGACCCCATTATCTCAGCACCCCAAAAAGGCTCTGACCCCATTATCTCAGGACCCCAAAAAGGCTCTGACCCCATTATTTGGGGACCCCAAAAAGGCTCTGACCCCATTCTTTCAGGACCCCAAAAAGGCTCTGACCCCATTCTCTCAGCACCCCAAAAAGGCTCTGACCCCATCCTTTGGGGACCCCAAAAAGGCTCTGACCCCATTCCCTCAGCACCCCAAAAAGGCTCTGACCCCATTCTCTCAGCACCCCAAAAAGGCTCTGACCCCATTCTCTCAGCACCCCAAAAAGGCTCGGAGCCCATCCTTTGGGGTCAGCTGCCCACGTCCTACAGCACCGCCGTGGCCCCAAACGCCGTGGCTCCCCCAGCCCAGAACGGGGTGACCCCAATCCTGGCCCTACACTGGGCGACCCCAATCCTGCCTCACCCCAACCCCCCGAGACCCCAAAAGCACCCCGAGGGGGATTTAGGGTCGTCGCCTCCTCCTCCTCCTCCTCCTCCTCCTCCTCCTCCCCCCAATAAAAGCGTTTTCGACGTCTGGCTGAGCCACCCCGGGGACATCGCGCTGCGAGGGTGACGCCCAACATTTTGGGGGTTTTGTGCCCAAATTTTGGGGTGCTGGTCCTAAAATTGCGGGGGTTTCATCCTAAAATTTTGGGGGTTTGCCCCAAAATTTCGGGGGTCTCAGCCTCAAATTTCAGGGATCCCGTCCCAAAATTTTGGGGTTTCGTCCCAAAATGTCAGGGCTCTCATCCCAAAATTTCAGGGTTTCATCCCAAAATTTTGAAGGTCTCATCCTAAAATTTTGGGGCTCTCGTCCCAAAATTTTGCAGATTCTACCCCAAAATTTCACAGGTTTCACCCCAAAATTTCGCAGCTCCCATCCCAAATTGGGGGAGTCTCAACACAAAATTTTGTGGTTCTTGTCCCAAAATTTTGGGGGTTTTGCCCCACAATTTCGGGGGTCTCAGCCTAAAATTTCAGGGATCCCGTCCCAAATTTCAGATGTCTCATCCCAAAATTTCGCAGGTCCCATCCCAAAATTTAGGGGCTCTCATTCCGAAATTTTGGAGGTTTCATCCTAAAGTTTCAGGGTTCTGGTCCTGAAATTTAGTGGGTCTCACCCCAAAATTTTGTGGGTCTCATCCCAAAATTTCGCGGCTCCCATCCCAAAATTTCGAATGTCTCACCCCAAAATTTCGGGTGTTTAATCCCAAAATTTTGGATGTCTCACCCCAACATTTGGCGGCTCCCATCCCAAAATTTCGGGGTTCTCGTCCCAAAATGTCAGATGTCTCATCCCAACATTTCATGGTCTCGCCCCAAAATTTCAGGGCTCCCATCCCAAAATTTCGGATGTCTCACCCAAAAATTTCGGGGGTCCCATCCCAAAATTTCGGGTGGTCCCACCCCAAAATTTCATGGTCTCACCCCAAAATTTCAGGGCTCTTTTCCCAAAATTTTGTGGATTCCATCCCAAAATATTGTGGGTCCCATCCCAAAAATTCGGATGTCTCACCCCAAAATTTCAGGAGTTTCATCCCAAAATTTTGGGGGTTTCTTCCCAAAATTTGGTGGCTCCCACCCCAAAATTTCATGGTCTCATCCCAAAATTTCAGATGTCTCACCCCAAAATTTTGGATGTCTCACCCCAACATTTGGCAGCTCCCATCCCAAAATTTCAGGGTTCTCGTCCCAAAATGTCAGATGTCTCATCCCAAAATTTCTTGGTCTCACCCCAAAATTTCAGGGCTCCCATCCCAAAATTTCGGGTGTTTCATCCCAAATTTGCAGGGGTCTCGTCCCAAAATTTTGGATGTCTCACCCCAAAATTTCATGGTCTCACCCCAAAATTTCAGGGCTCCCATCCCAAAATTTTGTGGATTCCATCCCAAAATATTGTGGGTCCCATCCCAAAAATTCGGATGTCTCACCCCAAAATTTCGTGGATCTCATCACAAAATTTCCAAGGTTTCATCCCAAAATTTCACAGATCTCACCCCAAAATTTTGCAGTCTCATCCCAAATTTCGGATGTCTCATCCCAAAATTTCCTGGTCCCACCCCAAAATTTCCTGGTCTCACCCCAAAATTTCCTGGTCTCACCCCAAAATTTCCTGGTCTCACCCCAAAATTTCCTGGTCCCACCCCAAAATTTGGGGTCCCCCCCGCTGTCCCTGCCCAGCCTGGCAGCCAATAAAGGCATTGGGTGACAAAGGCAGTGACGTTGTTGGTGTCATTGTGGGTCACTGTGTGTGTGTGTGTGTGTGTGTGTGTGTGTGACCCTGCCCAGGCTGTCCCAGTTCATCCCAGTTCATCCCAGTCCATCCCAGTTCATCCCAGTTCATCCCAGTTCATCCCAGTTCATCCCAGTTCAATCCCAGTTCATCCCAGTTCAATCCCAGTTCATCCCAGTTCATCCCAGTTCATCCCAGTTCATCCCAGTTCAATCCTAGTTCAATCCCAGTCCATCCCAGTTCATCCCAGTTCATCCCAGTTCATCCCAGTCCATCCCAGTTCAATCCCAGTTCATCCCAGTTCAATCCCAGTTCAATCCCAGTTCATCCCAGTTCATCCCAGTTCAATCCCAGTTCATCCCAGTTCATCCCAGTCCATCCCAGTTCATCCCAGTTCAATCCCAGTTCAATCCCAGTTCAAACCCAGTTCATCCCAGTCCATCCCAGTTCATCCCAGTTCATCCCAGTTCAATCCCAGTTCATCCCAGTTCATCCCAGTTCATCCCAGTTCATCCCAGTTCAATCCCAGTTCAATCCCAGTTCATCCCAGTTCAATCCCAGTCCGTCCCAGTCCATCCCAGTTCATCCCAGTTCAATCCCAGTCCATCCCAGTTCATCCCAGTTCAGCCCAGGCTGTCCCAGTTCGTCCCAGTTCATCCCAGTTCAATCCCAGTTCAATCCCAGTTCATCCCAGTCCATCCCAGTCAGTTTTTATAGGGTTTTTATGCAGTTTTGGGCCTTTTACAGGTTTTTAAGGGGTTTTTGTGGGTTTTTTAGGATTTTGAGGGTTTTGTGGGGTTTTTATGGGTTTTTATTGGGGTTTTGGGGTTTTTATGGGGTTTTCATGGGGTTTGGGGTTTTGACGTGTTTTTTGTGGGGTTTTTATGGGGTTTTTTGGGGTTTTTATGGGGTTTTTATGGGGTTTTGGAGTTTTGGGGTTTTTATGGGGTTTTATGGGTTCTTGTGGGGTTTTGGGATTTATATGGGGTTTTGTGGGGTTTTTATTGGGTTTTTATGGGTTTTTGGAGGTTTGTTGGGGTTTTTATGGGGTTTTGGGGTTTCTATGGAGTTTTTATGGGGTTTTTAGGATTTTGGGGTTTTTATGGGGTTTCTGGGGTTTTTATGGGTTTTTTTTTGTTTTTAGGGTTTGGAGGTTTTATGGTGTATTTTATGGGGTCTTTATTGGGTTTTTATGGGATTTTGGGGTTTTTATGGGGTTTTGGGTTTTTTATGGGTTTTTTGTGGGTTTTATGGGTTTTTGGGGTTTTAATGGTTTTTTTTGTTTTTTATGGGTTTTTTGGGGTTTTTTTTGGGGTTTTATGGGGTTTTTGTGGGGTTTTTATTGAGTTTTGGGGTTTTATGTGGTTTTGATGGGTTTTGGGGGGGTTTTTGGGTTTTATGGGGTTTTTAATGAGTTCTTATGGGGGTTTTGTGTGGTTTTTATGGGGTTTTTGGCTTTTTATGGGGTTTTGGGGTTCCCATTCCTATAGGATTTCGGGGTTCCCACCCCTGTAGGATCCCAGCCCTTTTAGGGTATTTCAGGACATTTTAGGACATTTCAGGACATTTCAGGACATTTTAGGACATTTTAGGACATTTTAGGACATTTTGGGATATTTCAGGATATTTTCGGACATTTTAGGGTATTTTAGGACATTTTGGGACATTTTAGGACATTTTGGGATATTTTCGGATATTTTAGGAATGGGTTCCCGTTTCTCAGGGGTTTGAGGTTCCCATTCCTATGGGATTTTGGGGTTTTTGGGGTTTCCATTTCTGGGGGCTTTAGGGTCTCCTTCCTATGGGATTTTGTGGTTCCATTCCTATGGGATTTTGAGGATTTTGGGATTCCATTCCTGTAGGATTTTGGGGTTTTGGGGTTCCCATTTCTGAGGAGTTTGTTGTCCCATTCCTATGGGATTTTGAGGTCTCATTCCTATGGGATTTTGGGGGTTTTGGGGTTCCCATTTCTGAGGGTTTGGGTTCCCATTTTGGGGGATTTTGGGGGTTTTGGTGTCCCATTCCTATAGGATTTTGGGATTCCCATTCCTGTAGGGTCCCAAATATTTTAGGACATTTTAGGATATTTCAGGGTATTTTGGGACATTTCAGGACATTTTAGGATATTTCAGGACATTTTAGGATATTTTAGGACATTTTAGGAATGGGGTTCCCATCCCTGTAGGATCCCAAATATTTTAGGATATCTTAAGAAATTTTAGAATATTTTAGGATCTTTTAGGACATTTCAGGACATTTCAGGACATTTTAGGAACGGGGTTCCCACCCCTGTAGGGTCCCCAATATTTTAGGATATTTTAGGGTATTTTAGGATATTTTAGGGTATTTTAGGATCTTTTAGGACATTCCAGGCCATTCCAGGCCCTTTTAGGGTCCCACCCTCCCCCTTTCCCCCCCAGGTGCTCAAAGACCCCACCAAACCCCAAGCCAAGGGCAACTACTGGACGGTGGACGTGACCCGAATCCCGCCGGCGGCCCTAAAACTGCAGAACACCGCCGTGGCTCGGGGGGGAGGAGGTGGCACTGCCACCCCCTTTGTCCCCGACCTGTCCCCGTTCGTCCTTTCGGGGTGTCCCTACCCCCCCTCCCCCACCCCGCCCCATTCCAGCTTCTCCATCGCGTCCCTCCTGCGGGAAAATCCCCCGTTTGGGGACGGAAGGGATTTGGGGTCGTCGTCGCCTCCTGTGCTGCTGGAGCCCAGCTGGGGATCCCAAAAAGGGGTTGAGCCTGTTGGTTTGGGGTCCCAAAAAGGGTCTGAACCTATTATTTGGGGATCCCTAAAAGGGTCTGAACCCACCAGACCCCAAGGGATGTCATCCCCTATTATTTTGGGATCCCAAAAAGGGGTTGAGCCTGTTGGTTTGGGGTCCCAAAAAGGATTTGAGCCTATTGTTTTGGGGTCCCAGAAAGGGGTTGAGCCTATTGTTTTGGGACCCCAAAAAGGATCTGAACCCCCCAGACCCCAAGGAACATCATCCCCTATTATTTTGGGGTCCCAAAAAGGGTTTGATCCTATTGTCTTGGGGTCCCAAAAAGGGTTTGATCCTATTGTTTTGGGGTCCCAAAAAGGCTCTGATCCTATTATTCTGGGACCCCAAAAAAGCTCTGAACCCCCTAAACCCCAAGGGATGTCATCCCCTATTATTTTGGGGTCCCAAAACGGGTCTGACATCATTATTTGGGGATCCCAAAAAGGATCTGAACCCACAAGACCCCAAGGGATGTCATCCCCTATTATTTTAGGGTCCCAAAAAGGATCTGATCCCATTATTTTAGGATCCCAAAAAGGGTTTGAGTTCCCTAAACCCCATGGGATGTCATCCCCCATTATTCTGGGACCCCAAAAAGGGTCTGATCCTATTATTCTGGGGTCCCAAAAAGGGTCTGATCCTATTATTCTGGGGTCCCAAAAAGGGTCTGAACCCATTATTTTAGGGTCCCAAAAAGGGTTTGACCCTATTGTTTTGGGGTCCCAAAAAGGCTCTGACCCCATTATTTGGGGACCCCAAAAAGGCTCTGACCCCATTATTTGGGGACCCCAAAAAGGCTCTGACCCCATTCTCTCAGCACCCCAAAAAGGCTCGGAGCCCATCCTTTGGGGTCAGCTGCCCACGTCCTACAGCACCGCCGTGGCCCCAAACGCCGTGGCTCCCCCAGCCCAGAACGGGGTGACCCCAATCCTGGCCCTACACTGGGCGACCCCAATCCTGCCTCACCCCAACCCCCCGAGACCCCAAAAGCACCCCGAGGGGGATTTAGGGTCGTCGCCTCCTCCTCCTCCTCCTCCTCCTCCTCCTCCTCCTCCTCCTCCTCCCCCCAATAAAAGCGTTTTCGACGTCTGGCTGAGCCACCCCGGGGACATCGCGCTGCGAGGGTGACGCCCAACATTTTGGGGGTTTTGTGCCCAAATTTTGGGGTGCTGGTCCTAAAATTTTGGGGGTTTCATCCTAAAATTTTGGGGGTTTCATCCTAAAATTGCAGGGATCTCATCCTAAAATTTTGCCGATCCCATCCCAAAATTTTGGGGGTCCAATCCCAAAATTTCGCAGGTCCCACCTCCAAATTTAGGGGCTCTTGTCCCAAAATGTTGGGGTTTCATCCCAAATTTCACAGTTCTCACCCCAAAATTTTATGGTCTCGCCCCAAAATTTTGCGGATCCCATCCCAAAATTTCGGATATCTCGCCCCAAAATTTCGGGGGTTTCATTCTAAAATTTTGGGATTTCATCCTAAAATTTCAGAGTCTCACCCCAAAATTGGGGGATCTCACCCAGATATTTTGGGGTTTCATCCTAAAATTTCAGGGACCCCGTCCCAAAATTTTGGGGTTTCACCCCAAGATTTCGCGGGTCTCACCCCAAAATTTTGGGGGTCTCATCCTAAAATTTCAGGGATCCCATCCCAAAATTTTGCGGCTCTCATCCCAAAATTTCGGGGCTCTTTTCCCAAAATTTCACAGATTCCATCCCAAATTTTCGCGGGCTCACCCCAAAATTTTGGGAGTCTCATCCTAAAATTTCAGGGATCCCGTCCCAAAGTTTCAGGGGTTTCATCCTAAATTTTTGGGGTTCCCATCCCAAAATTTTGGGGGGGATCCCGTCCCAAAATTTTGTGGATCCCATCCCAAAATTTCACAGGTTACATCCTAAAATTACGGGAGTTTCATCCTAAAATTTCGGGGATCCCCTCCCAATATTTTGTGGATTTCATCTCAAAATTTTGGGGATTTCATCCCAAGATTTTGCGGCTCCCATCCCAAAATTGGGGGGGGTCTCACCACGAAATTTTGGGGTTCTTGTCCCAAAATTTTGGGGTTTCATCTCAAAACTTCGCGGTCTCACTCCAAAATTTCTGGTGTTTAATCCCAAAACTTCGGATCTGTCACCCCAAAATTTCGCAGATCTCACCTCAAAATTTTGGGGTTTCATCCCCAAATTTTCGGGGTTCCCATCCTAAACTTTTGGATGTCTCACCCCAAAATTTCACAGATCTCACCCCAAAATTTCGGAGCTGTCATCCCAAATTTCGGATGTCTCATCCCAAAATTTCGCGGGTCTCACCCTAAAATTTTGGTGGTTTCACCCTAAAATTTTGTGGATCTCATCCCAAAATTTCGAGGTTCTCATCCCAAAATTTTATGGTCTTGCCCCAAAATTTTGCTGATCTCACCCCAAAATTTCGCAGTCTCGTCCCAAAATTTCGATCCCATCTAAAAATTTCATGGGTCCAATCCCAAAATTTTGGTCTCACCCCAAAATTTCGGGGGTCTCATCCCAAAATTTCACAGGTCCCACCCCAAAATTTTGCAGTCTCATCCCAAAATTTCGTGGATTCCACCTCTAGATTTTGTGGGTCCCAACCCAAAATTTCAGATGTCGCACCTCAAAATTTCGTGGTTTCACCCCAAAATTTTGGATATCTCACCCCAAAATTTCGCAGCTCCCATCCCAAAATTTAGGGGCTCTCGTCCCAAAATTTTGGAGGTTTCATCCTAAAGTTTCAGGGTTCTGCTCCTAAAATTTTGTGGGTCTCATCCCAAAATTTCGCGGCTCCCATCCCAAAATTTCGAATGTCTCACCCCAAAATTTCGGGTGTTTAATCCCAAAAGTTTGGATGTCTCACCCCAACATTTGGCGGCTCCCATCCCAAAATTTCGGGGTTCTCGTCCCAAAATTTCAGATCTCTCATCCCAACATTTCATGGTCTCGCCCCAAAATTTCAGGGCTCCCATCCCAAAATTTCGGATGTCTCACCCAAAAATTTCGGGGGTCCCATCCCAAAATTTCGGGTGTTTCATCCCAAATTTGCAGGGGTCTCGCCCCAAAATTTCGGATGTCTCACCCCAAAATTTCATGGTCTCACCCCAAAATTTCAGGGCTCTTTTCCCAAAATTTTGTGGATTCCATCCCAAAATATTGTGGGTCCCATCCCAAAAATTCGGATGTCTCACCCCAAACTTTCAGGAGTTTCATCCCAAAATTTTGGGGGTTTCTTCCCAAAATTTCGTGGATCTCACCCCGAAATTTTGCGGGTCTTGCCCCAAAATTTCGCAGGTTTCATCCCAAAATTTTGGGGGTCTCATCCCAAAATTTGGTGGCTCTCACCCCAAAATTTCATGGTCTCATCCCAAAATTTCAGATGTCTCACCCCAAAATTTTGGATGTCTCACCCCAACATTTGGCAGCTCCCATCCCAAAATTTCGGGGTTCTCGTCCCAAAATTTCAGATGTCTCACCCAAAAATTTCGTGGGTCCCATCCCAAAATTTCGGGTGTTTCATCCCAAATTTGCAGGGGTCTCCTCCCAAAATTTCGGGTGGTCCCACCCCAAAATTTCATGGTCTCACCCCAAAATTCCAGGGCTCTTTTCCCAAAATTTTGTGGATTCCATCCCAAAATATTGTGGGTCCCATCCCAAAAATTCGGATGTCTCACCCCAAAATTTCAGTCTCACCCCAAAATTTCCTGGTCCCACCCCAAAATTTGGGGTCCCCCCCGCTGTCCCTGCCCAGCCTGGCAGCCAATAAAGGCATTGGGTGACAAAGGCAGTGACGTTGTTGGTGTCATTGTGGGTCACTGTGTGTGTGTGTGTGTGTGTGTGTGTGTGTGTGACCCTGCCCAGGCTGTCCCAGTTCATCCCAGTTCATCCCAGTTCATCCCAGTTCATCCCAGTTCAATCCCAGTTCATCCCAGTCCATCCCAGTTCATCCCAGTTCATCCCAGTCTGTCCCAGTTCATCCCAGTTCATCCCAGTTCATCCCAGTTCATCCCAGTTCAATCCCAGTTCAATCCCAGTTCATCCCAGTTCATCCCAGTTCATCCCAGTTCAATCCCAGTTCATCCCAGTTCATCCCAGTCCATCCCAGTTCATCCCAGTCCATCCCAGTCAGTTTTTATAAGGTTTTTATGCAGTTTTGGGGCTTTTACAGGTTTTTAAGGGGTTTTTGTGGGTTTTTTAGGGTTTTGTGGGTTTTGTGGGGTTTTTATGGGTTTTTATTGGGGTTTTGGTTTTTTTATGGGGTTTTCATGGGGTTTTGGGGTTTTGACGTGTTTTTTGTGGGGTTTTTATGGGGTTTTTATGGGGTTTTGGAGTTTTGGGGTTTTTATGGTGTTTTATGGGTTCTTGTGGGGTTTTGGGATTTATATGGGGTTTTGTGGGGTTTTTATAGGGTTTTTATGGGTTTTTGGAGGTTTGTTGGGGTTTTTGTGGGGTTTTGGGGGTTTTATGGGGTTTTGGGGGTTTTATGGAGTTTTTATGGGGTTTTTAGGATTTTGGGGTTTTATGGGTTTTTTGGTTGTTTTTTTGGGTTTTAGAGTTTTTAATAGGGTTTTTATGGGGTTTTGGGGTTTTTTAATGGGGTTTTTAGGATTTTGGGGGTTTTTATGGGGTTTCTATGGGGTTTTTATGGGGGTTTTGGGGGTTTAAAGGGGTTTTTATGGGATTTTTATGGGTTTTTAACGGGTTTTGGGTTTTATGGGTTTTTTTATGGGGTTTCAGATTTTTGTGAGGTTTTCATGGGTTTTGAGGTTTTTATGGGGTTTTTATGGAGTTTTATGGGGTTTTCATGGGTTTTTGGGCTTTTATGGGGTTTTTGGGTGTTTTGGTGGTTTTATGGTTTTTGGGGTTTTTATTGGGGTTTTGAAGTTTTTATGGGGTTTTGGGTTTTTTGGTGATTTTTATGGGTTTTTGTGGGGTTTTTGTGGGGTTTTGTGGGGTTTTTATGGGGTTTTTATGGGGTTTTTATAGGGTTTGGGGGTTTTTATGGGGTTTTATGGGTTTTTTATGGCATTTTGGGGTTTTTTATGGGGTTTTTATGGGTTTTATGGGGTTTTGGGTTTTTTAGGGTTTGTTATGGGGTTTAGATGTTTTTATGGGGTTTTGGGGTTTTTTATGGGGTTTTAATGGGGATTTTAGGATTTTTTATGGGGTTTTGGGGTTTGTTATGGGTTTTTTTAGGGTTTGGGGTTTTTATGGGTTTTTGGGGGTTTAATGGGGTTTTTGTGGGGTTTTTATGGAATTTGGGGTTTTTATGGGGATTTTATGGGGTTTGGGGTTTTTATGGGTTTTTTTGGGGTTTAATGGGGTTTTTGTGGGGTTTTTATGGAGTTTGGGGATTTTATGGGGATTTTATGGGGTTTTTAGGATTTTTATGGGGGTTTTATGGGGTTTGGGGTTTTTTGTGGGGTTTTTATGGGGTTTTTATGGGGTTTTTATGGAATTTGGGGTTTTTATGGGGTTTTTTTGGGCTTTATATGGGTTTTTTTGTTTTTATGGTGTTTTATGTGTTTTTTATGGCATTTTGGGGTTTTTATGGAGTTTTTTGGGGTTTTTATGGAGTTTTGGGTTTTTTATGGGGTTTCTATCGTGTTTTGGGGTTTTATGGAATTTTGGGGTTTTTATTGGGGTTTTTAGGTTTTTATGAGGTTTTTATGGGGTTTTTAATGGGTTTTTAGGATTTTGGGAGTTTTATGGGGGTTTTATGGGGTTTTTAGGTTTTTATGGAGTTTTTATGGGGTTTTTAGAGGTTTTTAATGAGTTTTTTATGGGGTTTTTGGCTTTTTATGGGGTTTTGGGGTTCCCATTCCTATAGGATTTTGGGATTCCCACCCCTGTAGGATCTCAGCCCTTTTAGGATATTTTAGGATATTTCAGGACATTTCAGGACATTTTAGGGTATTTTAGGACATTTTAGGATATTTTAGGATATTTTAGGATATTTTAGGAATGGTTTCCCGTTTCTCATGGGTTTGAGGTTCCCATTCCTGTGGGATTTTGGGGTTTTTGGGGTTTCCATTTCTGGGGGGTTTAGGGTCTCCTTCCTATGGGATTTTGGGATTTTCATTCCTATGGGATTTTGGGATGCCATTCCTATGGGATTTTGAGGATTTTGGGATTCCATTCCTGTGGGATTTTGGGGTTTTGGGGTTCCCATTTCTGAGGGTTTGGGTTCCCATTTTGGGGGATTTGGGGGGTTTTGGTGTCCCATTCCTATAGGATTTTGGGATTCCCATCCCTGTAGGATCCCAAATATTTTAGGATATCTTAAGATATTTCAGGACATTTCAGGACATTTTAGGAATGGGGTTCCCACCCCTGTAGGGTCCCAAATATTTTAGGACATTTTAGGGTATTTTAGGACATTTTAGGACATTTTCGGATATTTTAGGGTATTTTAGGACATTTCAGGCCCTTTCAGGCCCTTTTAGGGTCCCACCCTCCCCCTTTCCCCCCCAGGTGCTCAAAGACCCCACCAAACCCCAAGCCAAGGGCAACTACTGGACGGTGGACGTGACCCGAATCCCGCCGGCGGCCCTAAAACTGCAGAACACCGCCGTGGCTCGGGGGGGAGGAGGTGGCACTGCCACCCCCTTTGTCCCCGACCTGTCCCCGTTCGTCCTTTCGGGGTGTCCCTACCCCCCCTCCCCCACCCCGCCCCATTCCAGCTTCTCCATCGCGTCCCTCCTGCGGGAAAATCCCCCGTTTGGGGACGGAAGGGATTTGGGGTCGTCGTCGCCTCCTGTGCTGCTGGAGCCCAGCTGGGGATCCCAAAAAGGGGTTGAGCCTGTTGGTTTGGGGTCCCAAAAAGGGTTTGAGCCTATTGTTTTGGGGTCCCAAAAAGTGTCTGATCCTATTATTTCAGGGTCCCAAAAAGGGTTTGATCCTATTGTTTTGGGGTCTCAAAAAGGCTCTGATCCTATTATTTGGGGATCCCTAAAAGGGTCTGAGTCCCCCAGACCCCAAGGGATGTCATCCCCTATTATTTTGGGGTCCCAAAAAGGGTCTGAACCTATTATTCTGGGACCCCAAAAAGGCTCTGATCCCATTATTTGGGGATCCCAAAACGGGTCTGACATCATTATTTGGGGATCCCAAAAAGGATCTGAACCCACAAGACCCCAAGGAACATCATCCCCTATTATTTTGGGGTCCCAAAAAGGGTTTGATCCTATTGTTTTGGGGTCCCAAAAAGGGGTTGAGCCTATTGTTTTGGGGTCCCAAAAAGGGTCTGACCTCATTACTTTGGGACCCCAAAAAGGGTCTGAACTCCCCAGACCCCAAGGGACATCATCCCCTATTGTTTTGGGCTCCCAAAAAGGGTTTGATCCTATTATTTTAGGATCCCAAAAAGGGTTTGAGTTCCCTAAACCCCAAGGGACGTCATCCCCTATTATTTTGGGGTCCCAAAAAGGCTCTGACCCCATTATTTGGGGATCCCAAAACGGGTCTGACATCATTATTTGGGGATCCCAAAAAGGGTCTGAACCCCCCAGACCCCAAGGGACCTCATCCCCTATTATTTTGGGGTCCCAAAAAGGATCTGATCCCATTATTTTAGGATCCCAAAAAGGGTTTGAGTTCCCTAAACCCCATGGGATGTCATCCCCCATTATTTGGGGACCCCAAAAAGGCTCTGACCCCATTATTTGGGGACCCCAAAAAGGCTCGGAGCCCATTCTCTCAGCACCCCAAAAAGGCTCTGACCCCATTATCTCAGCACCCCAAAAAGGCTCTGACCCCATTATCTCAGCACCCCAACAAGGCTCTGACCCCATCATTTGGGGACCCCAAAAAGGCTCTGACCCCATTCTCTCAGCACCCCAAAAAGGCTCGGAGCCCATTCTCTCAGCACCCCAAAAAGGCTCGGAGCCCATCCTTTGGGGTCAGCTGCCCACGTCCTACA
Organism: Lichenostomus cassidix; assembly: GCF_008360975.1. Classification (NCBI taxonomy): domain Eukaryota; kingdom Metazoa; phylum Chordata; class Aves; order Passeriformes; family Meliphagidae; genus Lichenostomus; species Lichenostomus cassidix. Next base: position 151,447,157 of record NC_139482.1, on the reverse strand, counting down.
GCACCGCCGTGGCCCCAAACGCCGTGGCTCCCCCAGCCCAGAACGGGGTGACCCCAATCCTGGCCCTACACTGGGCGACCCCAATCCTGCCTCACCCCAACCCCCCGAGACCCCAAAAGCACCCCGAGGGGGATTTAGGGTCGTCGCCTCCTCCTCCTCCTCCTCCTCCTCCTCCTCCTCCTCCTCCTCCTCCCCCCAATAAAAGCGTTTTCGACGTCTGGCTGAGCCACCCCGGGGACATCGCGCTGCGAGGGTGACGCCCAACATTTTGGGGGTTTTCGTGCCCAAATTTTGGGGTGCTGGTCATAAAATTTTGGGGGTTTCATCCTAAAATTTTGGGGGTTTCATCCTAAATTTGCGGGGTTTCACCCCAAAATTTTGCAGATTCCACCCCAAAATTTTGCAGGTCTCACCCCAAAATTTAGGGGCTCTTATCCGAAAATTTTGGGGTTTCATCCCAAATTTCGGGGATCCCACCTCAAAATTTCGGGGGTCTCATCCCAAAATTTTGCATGTCTCACCCCAAAATATTGGGTGTTTAATCCCAAAATTTCAGGCTTTCATCCCAAAATTTCGCAGGCTCACCCCAAAATTTCGGGAGTCTCATCCTAAAATTTCAGGGATCCCGTCCCAAAATTTCAGGGGTTTCATCCTAAATTTTTGGAGTTCCCGTCCCAAAATTTTGGGGATCCCGTCCCAAAATTTCGGGGGTTTCATCCCAAAATTTCATGGTCTCACCCCAAAATTTTGCAGGTCCCATCCCAAATTTGCAGGGGTTTAATCCTAAAATTTCAGATGTCCCACACCAAAATTTCATGGAGTTACCCCAAAAGTTTACAGCTCTCATCCCAATATTTTGTGGTCTCACCCCAAAATTTCGGGGCTCTCATCCCAAGATTTGGCGGGTCTCACCCTAAAATTTTGGTGGTTTCACCCTAAAATTTTGTGGATCTCATCCCAAAATTGCGTGGATTTTGTTCCAAAATTTCATGGATCCCATCCCAAAATTTTGGGGTCTCATCCCAAAATTTTGAGGTTCCCATCCCAAAATTGAAGGGATCCCGCCCCAAAATTTTGGGGTTTCATCCCAAAATTTCGCGGGTCTCACCTCAAAATTTCGGGTGCTTCGTCCCAAAATTTTGGGGCTTCATCCCAAATTTGCTGGGGTTTCATCCTAAAATTTTGGATGTCTCATCCCAAAATTTGCCGGCTTCCACCCCAAAATTTCATGGTCTCATCCCGAAATTTTGGATGTCTCAACCCAACATTTTGCAACTCCCATCCCAAAATTTGGGGTTTCTCATTCCAAAATTTCGCAGATCTCATCCCAAAATTTCAGATGTCTCACCCCAAAATTTCGTGGTGTAACCCCAAAATTTTGCAGCTCTCATCCCAAAGTTTCGGGGCTCTTTTCCCAAAATTTTGGGGGTTTCATCCTAAAATTTCGTGGATCCCATCCCAAAATTTTGGGGATCTCATCCCAAAATTTCAGGGATTTCATCCCAAATTTCGGGCATTTCATCCTAAAATTTCGGATGTCTCACCCCAAAATTTCACGATCTCATCCCAAATTTTTGGATGTCTCACCACAAAAGTTTGCGAGTCCCATCCCAAAATTTCACAGATCTCATCCCAAAATTTTGGGGGTTTCATCCCAAAATTTTGGAGATTCCACCCCAAAATTTCATGGTCTCATGCCAAAATTTCACAAATCCAACCCCAAAATTTCGGGATCTCATCCCAAAATTTTGGGGATTCCACCTCAAAATTTCACGGGTCTCACCCCAAAATTTTGTGGATTCCATCCCAAATTTTGTGGTCTCATCCCAAAATTTCGGGGTTCCTATTCCAAGATTTCGCGGATCCCACCCCAAAATTTCGGATGCCTCACCCCTAAATTTCACGGTCTTGTCCCAAAATTTCAGATGTTTCATCCCAACATTTCGCGGGTCCCACCCCAAAATTTAGTGAGTTTCACCCCAAAATTTCGGGGTTCTCGTCCCAAAATTTCAGATGTCCTACCCTAAAATTTTGCCGATTCAACCCTAAATTTTGCAGTCTCACCCCAAAATTTCCTGGTCCCACCCCAAAATTTGGGGTCCCCCCCGCTGTCCCTGCCCAGCCTGGCAGCCAATAAAGGCATTGGGTGACAAAGGCAGTGACGTTGTTGGTGTCATTGTGGGTCACTGTGTGTGTGTGTGTGTGTGTGTGTGTGTGTGTGACCCTGCCCAGGCTGTCCCAGTTCATCCCAGTTCATCCCAGTTCATCCCAGTTCAATCCCAGTTCATCCCAGTTCATCCCAGTTCAATCCCAGTTCATCCCAGTTCATCCCAGTTCATCCCAGTTCAATCCCAGTTCAATTCCAGTTCATCCCAGTCCATCCCAGTTCATCCCAGTTCATCCCAGTCCATCCCAGTTCATCCCAGTCCATCCCAGTCCAATCCCAGTTCATCCCAGTTCATCCCAGTTCATCCCAGTTCATCCCAGTTCAATCCCAGTCTGTCCCAGTTCATCCCAGTCCGTCCCAGTCCATCCCAGTCCGTCCCAGTCTATCCCAGTTCATCCCAGTTCATCCCAGTCTGTCCCAGTTCATCCCAGTTCATCCCAGTTCCATCCCAGTTCATCCCAGTTCAATCCCAGTTCATCCCAGTCAATCCCAGTTCATCCCAGTTCAATCCCAGTTCATCCCAGTCCATCCCAGTCCATCCCAGTGCATCCCAGTTCATCCCAGTTCATCCCAGTACATCCCAGTTCATCCCAGTTCATCCCAGTCCATCCCAGTTCATCCCAGTACATCCCAGTTCATCCCAGTTCATCCCAGTTCATCCCAGTTCAATCCCAGTTCATCCCAGTCCATCCCAGTTCATCCCAGTTCATATCCCAGTTCAATCTCAGTCCATCCCAGTTCAATCCCAGTTCAATCCCAGTCTGTCCCAGTTCATCCCAGTTCATCCCAGTTCATCCCAGTTCATCCCAGTTCATCCCAGTTCAATCCCAGTCAATCCCAGTTCATCCCAGTTCATCCCAGTTCATCCCAGTTCAATCCCAGTCCATCCCAGTCCATCCCAGTCCATCCCAGTTCAATCCCAGTCCATCCCAGTTCATCCCAGTTCATCCCAGTTCATCCCAGTTCATCCCAGTTCAATCCCAGTTCATCCCAGTTGCTCCCAGTTCATCCCAGGCTGTCCCAGTTCATCCCAGTTCATCCCAGTTCATCCCAGTTCATCCCAGTTCAATCCCAGTTCATCCCAGTCCATCCCAGTTCATCCCAGTTCAATCCCAGTTCAATCCCAGTCCATCCCAGTCCATCCCAGTTCAATCCCAGTTCATCCCAGTTCATCCCAGTTCATCCCAATCCATCCCAGTCTGTCCCAGTTCATCCCAGTTCATCCCAGTTCATCCCAGTTCAATCCCAGTTCATCCCAGTTCATCCCAGTTCAGCCCAGTTCATCCGAGTTCATCCCAGTTCAATCCCAGTCTGTCCCAGTTCATCCCAGTTCAATCCCAGTTCATCCCAGTTCAATCCCAGTCCATCCCAGTTCATCCCAGTTCAATCCCAGTTCAATCCCAATTCAATCCCAGTTCATCCCAGTTCAATCCCAGTTCAATCCCAGTTCATCCCAGTCTGTCCCAGTTCAATCCCAGTTCATCCCAGTTCAATCCCAGTCCGTCCCAGTCCATCCCAGTTCAATCCCAGTTCAATCCCAGTCGCTCCCAGTTCAATCCCAGTTCATCCCAGTTCATCCCAGTTCATCCCAGTTCAATCCCAGTTCATCCCAGTCTGTCCCAGTTCAATCCCAGTTCATCCCAGTTCATCCCAGTTCATCCCAGTTCATCCCAGTCCATCCCAGTTCATCCCAGTTCAATCCCAGTTCATCCCAGTTCATCCCAGTCCATCCCAGTCCATCCCAGTTCATCCCAGTTCATCCCAGTTCAATCCCAGTTCATCCCAGTTCATCCCAGTCCATCCCAGTCCATCCCAGTTCAGCCCAGTTCATCCCAGTTCAATCCCAGTCCATCCCAGTTCATCCCAGTTCATCCCAGTTCAATCCCAGTCCATCCCAGTCCATCCCAGTTCAATCCCAGTTCATCCCAGTTCATCCCAGTTCAATCCCAGTTCAATCCCAGTTCATCCCAGTTCATCCCAGTTCAATCCCAGTCTGTCCCAGTTCATCCCAGTTCATCCCAGTTCATCCCAGTCCATCCCAGTTCAATCCCAGTTCAATCCCAGTCCATCCCAGTTCATCCCAGTTCATCCCAGTTCAATCCCAGTTCATCCCAGTTCAATCCCAGTTCATCCCAGTTCATCCCAGTTCATCCCAGTTCATCCCAGTTCAATCCCAGTTCATCCCAGTTCATCCCAGTCTGTCCCAGTTCATCCCAGTTCATCCCAGTCCATCCCAGTTCATCCCAGTTCATCCCAGTTCATCCCAGTTCAATCCCAGTCTGTCCCAGTTCATCCCAGTTCATCCCAGTTCAATCCCAGTTCATCCCAGTTCAATCCCAGTTCAGCCCAGTCCATCCCAGTTCATCCCAGTTCATCCCAGTTCATCCCAGTCCATCCCAGTCCATCCCAGTTCATCCCAGTTCAATCCCAGTCCATTCCAGTTCATCCCAGTCCATCCCAGTTCATTCCCAGTCCATCCCAGTTCATCCCAGTTCAATCCCAGTCCATCCCAGTCCATCCCAGTTCAATCCCAGTCCATCCCAGTCCATCCCAGTTCAATCCCAGTTCATCCCAGTTCATCCCAGTTCAATCCCAGTTCATCCCAGTTCAATCCCAGTTCATCCCAGTCCATCCCAGTCCATCCCAGTCCATCCCAGTTCATCCCAGTAACTCCCAGTTCAATCCCAGTTCATCCCAGTTCATCCCAGTTCCATCCCAGTTCATCCCAGTTCAATCCCAGTCCATCCCAGTTCAGCCCAGTTCAATCCCAGTTCAATCCCAGTTCAATCCCAGTCTATCCCAGTTCATCCCAGTTCATCCCAGTTCAATCCCAGTCCATCCCAGTCCATCCCAGTTCAATCCCAGTCTGTCCCAGTTCATCCCAGTCCATCCCAGTCCATCCCAGTCCATCCCAGTCCATCCCAGTTCATCCCAGTCACTCCCAGTTCATCCCAGTTCAATCCCAGTCTGTCCCAGTTCATCCCAGTCACTCCCAGTTCATCCCAGTTCATCCCAGTCCATCCCAGTTCATCCCAGTCCATCCCAGTCAGTTTTTATAGGGTTTTTATGCAGTTTTGGGGCTTTTACAGGTTTTTAAGGTGTTTTTGTGAGTTTTTTAGGATTTTGAGGGTTTTATGGGGTTTTTATGGGGTTTTTATGGGGTTTTGGGTTTTTCTGGGGTTTTCATGGGGTTTTGGGGTTTTGACGTGGTTTTTCTGGGGTTTTTCTGGGGTTTTGGAGTTTTGGGGTTTTTATGGTGTTTTATGGGTTCTTGTGGGGTTTTGGGATTTATATGGGGTTTTGTGGGGGTTTCATAGGGTTTTTATGGGTTTTTGGAGGTTTGTTGGGGTTTTTATGGGGTTTTGGGGGTTTTGTGGGGTTTTGGGTTTTTATGGAGTTTTGAGGGTTTTATGGGGTTTTGGGGTTTTATGGAGTTTTTATGGGGTTTTTGGTTGTTTTTTTGGGTTTTGGAGTTTTTAATAGGGTTTTTATGGGGTTTTGGGGTTTTTTAATGGGGTTTTTAGGATTTTGGGGGTTTTAAGGGGTTTTGGGGGTTTTATGGGGTTTTTATGGGATTTTTATGGTTTTTTAATGGGGTTTCAGATTTTTATGAGGTTTTCATGGGTTTTGAGTTTTTTATGGGGTTTTTATGGAGTTTTATGGGGTTTTCATGGGGTTTTTGGGCTTTTATGGGGTTTTTGGGTGTTTTGGTGGTTTTATGGGTTTTATGGGTTTTTATTGGGGTTTTGAAGTTTTTATGGGGTTTTGGTTTTTTTGGTGATTTTTATGGGTTTTTGTGGGGGTTTTGGGGTTTTGGGTTTTTTAGGGTTTGTTATGGGGTTTAGATGTTTTTATGGGGTTTTGAGGTTTTTTATGGGGTTTTAATGGGGATTTTAGGATTTTTTATGGGGTTTTGGGGTTTTTATGGGGTTTTTTGGTGTTTGGGGTTTTTATGGGTTTTTGGGGGTTTAATGGGGTTTTTGTGGGGTTTTTATGGGGATTTTATGGGGTTTTTAGGATTTTTATGGGGTTTTTATGGGGTTTGGGGGTTTTTGTGGGGTTTTTATGGGGTTTTTTTTGGGCTTTATATGGGTTTCTTTTGGTTTTTATGGGGTTTTATGGGTTTTTAATGGCATTTTGGGGTTTTTATGGAGTTTTTTGGGGTTTTTTATGGGGTTTCTATAGTATTTTGGGGTTTTATGGGATTTTGGGGTTTTTATTGGGGTTTTTAGGTTTTTATGGGTTTTTATTGGGTTTTTAGGATTTTGGGAGTTTTATGGGGTTTTGGGGTTTTTATGGAGTTTTTATGGGGTTTTTTATGGGTTTTTTTGGGTTTTGGGTTTTTTTGGTGTTTTTATGGGTTTTTTTCGTGTTTTTATGGTATTTTTATGGGGGTTTGGGGTTTTTATGGGGTTATGGGGGTTTTATGGGTTTTTTTTGGGAGGTTGGGGTTTTTATGGGTTTTTTTATTGGGTTTTTATGGGTTTTTTGGGGTTTTATGGGGTTTTTAGGGTTTTGGGGATCCCTCGCTGTGGGGGGTTGGATAAGGGGGAGGGGGATGGGATTGGGGGTCTGTAGGGTGAGGTGTTTGGGGTTGAGGGGGATTTGGGGTTTTTATGGGGTTCCCTGGGATTTGGGGTCATTGGGATGAGGGAAATCCCAATCTGGGGGTCTGGGGATCCTCTTCTTGTGGGATTTGGGGGCTTTGGGGTTCCCATTTCTGAGGGTTTGGGGCCTCATTCCTATAGGATTTTGGGGTTCCCATCCCTGTAGGGTCCGAGATATTTTAGGGTATTTTAGGGTATTTTAAGATATTTTAGGGTATTTTAGGATCTTTTAGGACATTTTAGGGTAATTTAGGATATATTAGGATATTTTAGGATATTTCAGGACATTTTAGGACATTTTAGGACATTTTAGGATATTTTAGGACATTTTAGGACATTTTGGGATATTTTAGGATATTTTAGGAATGGTTTCCCGTTTCTCAGGGGTTTGAGGTTCCCATTCCTATGGGATTTTGGGGTTTTTGGGGTTTCCATTTCTGGGGGGTTTAGGGTCTCCTTCCTATGGGATTTCGGGATTTTCATTCCTTTGGGATTTTGGGGGTTTTGGGGTTCCCATTTGGGGGATTTTGAGGTCCCATTCCTATGGGATTTTGAGGTCCCATTCCTATGGGATTTTGAGGATTTTGGGATTCCATTCCTGTGGGATTTTGGGGTTTTTGGGGTTCCCATTTCTGGGGGATTTGGGTTCCCATTTTGGGGGATTTTGGGGGTTTTGGTGTCCCATTCCTATGGGATTTTGGGATTCCCATTCCTGTAGGATCCCAAATATTTTAGGACATTTTAGGATCTTTTAGGATATTTTAGGATCTTTTAGGATATTTGAGGATATTGTAGGATATTTCAGAACATTTTAGGAAATTTTAGGACATTTTAGGACATTTTAGGACATTTTAGGATCTTTTAGGACATTTTTTGATATTTCAGGACATTTCAGGACATTTCAGGACATTTTAGGAATGGGGTTCCCACCCCTGTAGGGTCCCAAATATTTCAGGACATTTTAGGACATTTTAGGACATTTTCGGATATTTTAGGATCTTTTAGGACATCTCAGGCCATTCCAGGCCCTTTTAGGATGCCACCCTCCCCCTTTCCCCCCCAGGTGCTCAAAGACCCCACCAAACCCCAAGCCAAGGGCAACTACTGGACGGTGGACGTGACCCGAATCCCGCCGGCGGCCCTAAAACTGCAGAACACCGCCGTGGCTCGGGGGGGAGGAGGTGGCACTGCCACCCCCTTTGTCCCCGACCTGTCCCCGTTCGTCCTTTCGGGGTGTCCCTACCCCCCCTCCCCCACCCCGCCCCATTCCAGCTTCTCCATCGCGTCCCTCCTGCGGGAAAATCCCCCGTTTGGGGACGGAAGGGATTTGGGGTCGTCGTCGCCTCCTGTGCTGCTGGAGCCCAGCTGGGGATCCCAAAAAGGGGTTGAGCCTGTTGGTTTGGGGTCCCAAAAAGGGTCTGAGTCCCCTAAACCCCAAGGGACCTCATTCCCTATTATTCTGGGATCCCAAAATGGGTTTGATCCTATTATTTTGGAGTCCCAAAAAGGGTCTGATCCTATTGTTTTGGGGTCCCAAAAAGGTTCTGATCCTATTATTTGGGGATCCCTAAAAGGGTCTGAACCCACCAGACCCCAAGGGATGTCATCCCCTATTATTCTGGGGTCCCAAAAAGGGTCTGATCCTATTATTTTAGGGTCCCAAAAAGGGTTTGATCCTATTATTTTGGGGTCCCAAAACGGCTCTGACCTCATTATTTGGGGATCCCAAAACGGGTCTGACATCATTATTTTGGGATCCCAAAAAGGATCTGAACCCCCCAGACCCCAAGGAACATCATCCCCTATTATTTTGGGGTCCCAAAAAGGTTCTGATCCTATTGTTTTGGAGTCCCAAAAAGGGGTTGAGCCTATTGTTTTGGGGTCCCAAAAAGGGTTTGATCCTATTATTTTGGGGTCCCAAAACGGGTCTGACCCCATTATTTGGGGATCCCAAAACGGGTCTGACATCATTATTTGGGGATCCCAAAAAGGATCTGATCCCATTATTTTAGGATCCCAAAAAGGGTTTGAGTTCCCTAAACCCCATGGGATGTCATCCCCCATTATTTTGGGATCCCAAAAAGGCTCTGACCCCATTATCTCAGCACCCCAAAAAGGCTCTGACCCCATTATTTCAGTGTCCCAAAAAGGCTCTGACCCCATTATTTGGGGACCCCAAAAAGGCTCTGACCCCATTCTCTCAGCACCCCAAAAAGGCTCTGACCCCATTCTCTCAGCACCCCAAAAAGGCTCGGAGCCCATCCTTTGGGGTCAGCTGCCCACGTCCTACAGCACCGCCGTGGCCCCAAACGCCGTGGCTCCCCCAGCCCAGAACGGGGTGACCCCAATCCTGGCCCTACACTGGGCGACCCCAATCCTGCCTCACCCCAACCCCCCGAGACCCCAAAAGCACCCCGAGGGGGATTTAGGGTCGTCGCCTCCTCCTCCTCCTCCTCCTCCTCCTCCTCCTCCTCCTCCTCCTCCTCCTCCTCCTCCCCCCAATAAAAGCGTTTTCGACGTCTGGCTGAGCCACCCCGGGGACATCGCGCTGCGAGGGTGACGCCCAACATTTTGGGGGTTTTTGTGCCCAAATTTTGGGGTGCTGGTCCTAAAATTGCGGGGGTTTCATCCTAAAATTTTGGGGGTTTCATCCTAAAATTTCAGGGATCTCGTCCCAGATTTGAGAGGCTTTCATCCTGAAATTTTGGGGTTTCATCCTAAAATTTTGGGGGTTTCATCCTAAAATTGCAGGGATCTCATCCTAAAATTTCAGGGATCCCGTCCCAAAATTTCAGGGGTTTCATCCTAAAATTTTTGGGGTTCCCATCCCAAAATTTTGGGGACCCCGTCCCAAAACTTCACAGGTTACATCCTAAAATTACGGGAGTTTCATCCTAAAATTTCGGGGATCCCCTCCCAATATTTTGGGGATTTCATCTCAAAATTTTGGGGTCTCATCCCAAAATTTTAGGGTTCCCATCCCAAAATTGCAGGGATCCCGCCCCAAAATTTTGGGGTTTCATCCCAAATTTCGGGGATCCCACCTCAAAATTTCAGGGGTCTCATCCCAAAATTTTGGATATCTCACCCCAAAATATTGGGTGTTTAATCCCAAAATTTCAGGCTTTCATCCCAAAATTTCGCGGGCTCACCCCAAAATTTTGGGAGTCTCATCCTAAAATTTCAGGGATCCCATCCCAAAGTTTCAGGGGTTTCATCCTAAAATTTTTGGGGTTCCCATCCTAAAATTTTGGGGATCCCGTCCCAAAATTTCGGGTTGTTTCATCCCAAAATTTCATGGTCTCACCCCAAAATTTTGCAGGTCCCATCCCAAAATTTTGGGGATCCCGTCCCAAAATTTCACAGGTTACATCCTAAAATTACGGGGGTTTCATCCTAAAATTTCAGGGATCCCCTCCCAATATTTTGGGGATTTCATCTCAAAATTTTGGGGATTTCATCCCAAAATTGCAGGGATCCCGCCCCAAAATTTTGGATGTCTCACCCCAAAATATTGGGTGTTTAATCCCAAAATTTCAGGCTTTCATTCCAAAATTTCGCGGGCTCACTCCAAAATTTTGGGAGTCTCATCCTGAAATTTCAGGGATCCCATCCCAAAATTTTGGGGTTTCATCCCAAATTTGCAGGGATCCCATCCCAAAATTGGGGGATCTCACCCCAAAATTTTGTGGTTCTTGTCCCAAAATTTCAGAAGTTTCATCCCAAAATTTCAGGGTTTCATCCCAAATTTCAGATGTCTCATCCCAAAATTTTGAAGGTCTCATCCTAAAATTTTGGGGCTCTTGTCCCAAAATTGTGCAGATTCCACCCCAAAATTTCACAGGTTTCACCCCAAAATTTCACAGCTCCCATCCCAAATTGGGGGGGTCTCACCACGAAATTTTGGGGTTCTTGTCCCAAAATTTTGGGATTTTTGCCCCAAAATTTCGGGGGTCTCAGCCTAAAATTTCAGGGATCCCGTCCCAAATTTCAGATGTCTCATCCCAAAATTTCGCAGGTCCCATCCCAAAATTTAGGGGCTCTCATCCCGAAATTTTGGAGGTTTCATCCTAAAGTTTCAGGGTTCTGGTCCTAAAATTTAGTGGGTCTCACCCCAAAATTTTGTGGGTCTCATCCCAAAATTTCGTGGCTCCCATCCCAAAATTTCGAATGTCTCACCCCAAAATTTCGGGTGTTTAATCCCAAAGTTTTGGATGTCTCACCCCAACATTTGTCGGCTCCCATCCCAAAATTTCGGGGTTCTCGTCCCAAAATTTCAGATGTCTCATCCCAACATTTCATGGTCTCGTCCCAAAATTTCAGGGCTCCCATCCCAAAATTTCGGATGTCTCACCCAAAAATTTCGGGGGTCCCATCCCAAAATTTCGGGTGTTTCATCCCCTAATTTGCAGGGGTCTCGTCCCAAAATTTCGGATGTCTCACCCCAAAATTTCATGGTCTCACCCCAAAATTTCAGGGCTCTTTTCCCAAAATTTTGTGGATTCCATCCCAAAATATTGTGGGTCCCATCCCAAAAATTCGGATGCCTCACCCCAAAATTTCAGGAGTTTCATCCCAAAATTTTGGGGGTTTCTTCCCAAGATTTCGTGGATCTCACCCCGAAATTTTGCGGGTCTTGCCCCAAAATTTCGCAGGTTTCATCACAAAATTTTGGGGGTCTCATCCCAACATTTGGCAGCTCCCATCCCAAAATTTCGGGGTTCTCGTCCCAAAATTTCGGGGGTTTCATCCTAAAATTTCGCGGATCCCATCCCAAAATTTCAGATGTCCCACCCCAAAATTTCCTGGTCTCACCCCAAAATTTCGGATGTCTCACCCCAAAATTTCGGATGTCTCACCCCAAAATTTCCTGGTCTCACCCCAAAATTTCCTGGTCCCCCCCCAAAATTTGGGTCCCCCCCCGCTGTCCCTGCCCAGCCTGGCAGCCAATAAAGGCATTGGGTGACAAAGGCAGTGACGTTGTTGGTGTCATTGTGGGTCACTGTGTGTGTGTGTGTGTGTGTGTGTGTGTGTGTGACCCTGCCCAGGCTGTCCCAGTTCATCCCAGTTCATCCCAGTTCATCCCAGTTCATCCCAGTCCATCCCAGTTCATCCCAGTCCATCCCAGTTCATCCCAGTCCATCCCAGTTCATCCCAGTCTGTCCCAGTTCATCCCAGTTCAATCCCAGTTCAATCCCAGTTCAATCCCAGTTCATCCCAGTTCAATCCCAGTTCATCCCAGTTCATCCCAGTTCATCCCAGTTCAATCCCAGTTCATCCCAGTTCATCCCAGTTCATCCCAGTCCCTCCCAGTCCATCCCAGTCCATCCCAGTTCATCCCAGTTCATCCCAGTTCATCCCAGTTCAATCCCAGTTCATCCCAGTCCATCCCAGTTCATCCCAGTTCATCCCAGTTCAATCCCAGTTCATCCCAGTTCATCCCAGTTCAATCCCAGTTCAATCCCAGTTCAATCCCAGTCCATCCCAGTCCATTCCAGTCCATCCCAGTTCATCCCAGTTCATCCCAGTTCATCCCAGTTCAATCCCAGTCCATCCCAGTTCATCCCAGTTCAATCCCAGTTCATCCCAGTTCATCCCAGTTCATCCCAGTTCAATCCCAGTTCAATCCCAGTTCAATCCCAGTTCATCCCAGTTCATCCCAGTTCATCCCAGTTCAATCCCAGTTCAATCCCAGTTCATCCCAGTTCATCCCAGTTCAATCCCAGTCCATCCCAGTTCATCCCAGTTCAATCCCAGTTCATCCCAGTTCATCCCAGTCCATCCCAGTTCATCCCAGTTCAATCCCAGTTCATCCCAGTTCAATCCCAGTTCATCCCAGTCCATCCCAGTCCATCCCAGTTCATCCCAGTTCAATCCCAGTCCATCCCAGTCCATCCCAGTTCATCCCAGTCCATCCCAGTTCATCCCAGTTCAATCCCAGTTCAATCCCAGTTCATCCCAGTTCAATCCCAGTTCATCCCAGTTCATCCCAGTTCAATCCCAGTCCATCCCAGTCCATCCCAGTTCCATCCCAGTCCATCCCAATCCATTCCAGTCCATCCCAGTCTGTCCCAGTTCAATCCCAGTCCATCCCAGTCTGTCCCAGTTCAATCCCAGTCCATCCCAGTTCAATCCCAGTCCATCCCAGTCCATCCCAGTTTAATCCCAGTCCATCCCAGTCACTCCCAGTCGCTCCCAGTCTGTCCCAGTTCCATCCCAGTTGCTCCCAGTTCCATCCCAGTCTATCCCAGTCCATCCCAGTTCAATCCCAGTCCATCCCAGTTCAATCCCAGTCCATCCCAGTTCAATCCCAGTTCATCCCAGTTCAATCCCAGTCTGTCCCAGTCTGTCCCAGTTCAATCCCAGTTCATCCCAGTCCATCCCAGTCCATCCCAGTTCAATCCCAGTCCATCCCAGTCAATCCCAGTCCATCCCAGTTCAATCCCAGTCCATCCCAGTCCATCCCAGTTCAATCCCAGTTCATCCCAGTCCATCCCAGTTCATCCCAGTCCATTCCAGTCCATCCCAGTCAATCCCAGTCCATCCCAGTTCAATCCCAGTCCATCCCAGTCCATCCCAGTCCAATCCCAGTCCATCCCACTCACTCCCAGTTCATCCCAGTCCATCCCAGTTCATCCCAGTCCATCCAAGTCCATCCCACTCACTCCCAGTCACTCCCAGTCACTCCCAATCCATCCCAGTTCCTCCCAGTTGCTCCCAGTCCATCCCAGTTCATTCCCAGTCCCTCCCAGTCCCTCCCAGTTCCATCCCAGTCCATCCCAATCCATTCCAGTCCATCCCAGTCTGTCCCAGTTCAATCCCAGTCCCTCCCAGTCCATCCCAGTCCCTCCCAGTTCAATCCCAGTTGCTCCCAGTCCCATCCCAGTCTGTCCCAGTCCATCCCAGTCCATCCCATTTCATTCCCAGTTCATCCCAGTCCCTCCCAGTTCAATCCCACTTCAATCCCAGTCCATCCCAGTCCCATCCCAGTCCCTTCCAGTCCATACCAGTTGCTCCCAGTCCCTCCCAGTTCATCTCAGTCCCTCCCAGTCCATCCCAGTCCCTCCCAGTCCATCCCAGTCCATCCCAGTCTATCCCAGTCTATCCCAGTCTATCCCAGTTCATCCCAGTCTGTCCCAGTCCATCCCAGTCACTCCCAGTTCCCTCCCAGTCCCTCCCAGTCCATCCCAGTTCAATCCCAGTCTGTCCCAGTCCTTCCCAGTTCATTCCCAGTCCATCCCAGTCCCTCCCAGTCCATCCCAGTCCCTCCCAGTTCAATCCCAGTTCAATCCCAGTTCAATCCCAGTCCATCCCAGCCTGTCCCAGTTCATCCCAGTCACTCCCAGTTCCCTCCCAGTCCCTCCCAGTCCATCCCAGTCCCTCCCAGTCAATCCCAGTCCATCCCAGTCGCTCCCAGTTGCCCCCAGCCGGCTCTGGCGACATTGGGGATTTTGCACAACAAAGGAAGAGGCGACAGCGGGGCGCGGTGACATTGGGGGATGGGAGATTGGGATTTGGGATTTGGGATTTGGGATTTGGGATTTGGGAGGATTTGGGATTTGGGATTTGGGATTTGGGATTTGGGATTTGGGATTTGGGAGGATTGGGATAGGGGAATTTGGGATTTGGGAATTTGGGATTTGGGATTTGGGATTTGGGAGGATTTGGGATTTGGGATTTGGGATTTGGGATTTGGGATTTGGGATTTGGGAGGATTGGGATTTGGGAATGGGATTTGGGAATTTGGGATTTGGGATTGGGATTTGGGATGGGATTTGGGTTTGGGAATGGGATTTGGATTTGGGATTTGGGAGGATTGGGATAGGGGATTTGGGATTTGGGAATTTGGGATTTGGGATTTGGGATTTGGGAGGATTTGGGATTTGGGATTGGGATTTGGGATTTGGGATTTGGGATTTTGGAATTACAGGGATTTGGGATTTGGGAATTTGGGATTTGGGATTTGGGATTTGGGATTTGGGAATTTGGGATGGGGGAGGATTTGGGATTTGGGAATTTGGGATGGAGGAATTTGGGATTTGGGATTGGGATTTGGGATTTGGGATTTGGGATGGGGGAATTTGGGATTTGGGGTGGGGGAGGATTTGGGATTTGGGATGAGGGGAATTTGGGATTTGGGATTTGGGATGGGGAAATTTGGGTTTTGGGATGGGAGAATTTGGGATTTGGGATGGGGGAGAATTTGGGAATTTGGGATTTGGGATGGGGGATTTGGGATTTGGGGTTTGGGAATTGGGATTTGGGATTTGGGATGGGGAGAATTTGGGATTTGGGATGAGGGGGAATTTGGGCTTTGGGATGGGGGGATTTGGGATTTTGGAATTTGGGATTTGGGAATTTGGAATTTGGGATGGGGGGATTTGGGATTTGGGATTTGGGATTTGGGATGGGGAGGATTTGGGATTTGGGATTTGGGATGGGGGGAATTTGGGATTTGGGAGGATTGGGATGGGGAACTTTGGATTTGGGATTTGGGATGGGGAGGATTTGGGATTTGGGATTTGGGATTTGGGATTTGGGAGGATTTGGGATTTGGGATTTGGGAATTTGGGATGGAGGAATTTGGGATTTGGGATTGGGATTTGGGATTTGGGATTTGGGATGGGGGAATTTGGGCTTTGGGATGGGGGAATTTTTGTGGGGTTTTATGGGGTTTTTATGGGGTTTTGGTGTTTTTATGGTGTTTTTTGGGGTTTTATGGGTTTTTATGGGTTTTGGGGTTTTTATGATTTTTTAAGGCATTTTGGGGTTTTTAATGGGGTTTTTATGGGGTATTTATGATGGTTTTTATGGGGATTTTATGGGGCTTTTATGAATTTGGGATTTGGGATGGGGAGAATTTGGGATTTGGGATGAGGGAGGATTTGGGATTTGGGATTTGGGATTTGGGATGGGGGAATTTGGGATTTGGGATTTAGGATTTGGGATGGGGGAATTTGGGATTTGGGATTTTGGATTTGGGATTTGGGATTTGAGATTTTGGATTTGGGAATTGGGATGGGGAATTTGGGATTTGGGATGGGGGAATTGGGATTTGGGATGGGGGAGGATTTGGGATTTGGGAGGATTTGGGATGGGGGAATTTGGGATTTGGGATTTGGGATTTGGGATTTGAGATTTTGGATTTGGGAATTGGGATGGGGAATTTGGGATTTGGGCTTTGGGATGGGGGAATTTTGGATTTGGGGATTTGGGATGGGGGAATTTGGGATTCGGGATTTAGAATGGGGGGATTTGGGATTTGGGATTTGGGATGGGGGAATTTGGGTTTTGGGATGGGGGGAATTCGGGATTTGGAATGAGGGAATTTGGGATTTGGGATTGGGGGGAATTTGGGATTTGGGAGGATTGGGATGGGGGAATTTTGGATTTGGGATTTGGGATGTGGGAATTTGGGATTTGGGATTTGGGAATTTGGGATTTGGTATTTGGGATGGGGGAATTTGGGATTTGAGATGGGGGAAGATTTGGAATTTGGGGAATTTGGGGATTTGGGATGGGGAGGATTTGAGATGGGGAATTTGGGGATTTGGGATTTGGGATGGGGGAATTTGGATTTTCGGATGGGGGATTTGAGATTTGGGATTTGGGATGGGGAATTTGGGCTTTGGGATGGGGAATTTGGGATTTGGGATGGGGGAATTTGGGATTTGGGATTTGGGGATTTGGGATGGGGGAATTTGGGATTTGGAGATTTGGGATTTGGGATTTGGGATGGGGGAATTTGGGATTTGGGATGGGGGAATTTTTGTGGGGTTTTATGGGGTTTTTATGGGCTTTTGGTGGTTTTATGGTGTTTTTTGGGGTTTTATGGGTTTTTATGGGTTTTGGGGTTTTTATGATTTTTTAAGGCATTTTGGGGTTTTTAATGGGGTTTTTATGGGGTATTTATGATGGTTTTAATGGGGATTTTATGGGGCTTTTATGCGGTTTTTATGGGGATTTTACGGGGTTTTTATGAATTTGGGATTTGGGATGGGGGAGAATTTGGGATTTGGGATTTGGGATTCAGGGAATTTGGGATTTGGGATGGGGAGGATTTGGGATTTAGAATGGGGGAGGATTTGGGATTTGGGATGGGGGGATTTGAGATTTTGGATTTAGGATTTGGGATGGGGGAATTTGGGATTTGGGATGGGGGAGGATTTGGGATTTGGGATGGGGGAGGATTTGGGATTGAGGGGGAGGATGAGGGGGTTTGGGATGATGGGGATTTGGGATTTGGGGAGCATGGTGGGTTTTGGGATTGGGATTGGGATTGGGATTGGGATTGGGATTGGAATTGGGAGGGTCAGGATTTGGGGTGATGGGAATGGGGAGGTTTAGGGATTTGGGATTGGGGGAGATGGGATTGAGGGGTTCAGGGATTTGGGATTTTGGGGTAATGGGATTTAGGGTTTCGGGGATTTGGGAATTTAGAGTGTTGGAGATTTGGGGGATTCAGAGATTTGGGGTTGGGAGGATTCAGGGATTTGGGATTTGGGGTGATGGGGTTGGAGGGATTCAGGGATTGGGATTGGGGGGATTGGGATTTAGGGGTTCAGGAATTTGGGATTGGGGGAGGTGGGAATGGGGAGGTTCAGGAATTTGGGGATTTGGAGTGTTGGAGATTTGGGGGATTCAGGGATTTGGGATTGGGAGGATTCAAGGATTTGGGATTTTGGGGTAATGGGATTTAGGGTTTCAGGGATTTGGGAATTTGGAGTGATGGAGATTTGGGGATTCAGGGATTTGGGATTGGGAGGTTCAGGATTTGGGGGTTCAGGGATTTGGGGTGATGGGTTTGGGGTGCTGGAGCTCCTATGGGGTGATGACCCTGGTGACAGTGGTGACCCTGGTGACCCTGGTGACACTGGTGACACCGGTGACCCTGGTGACCCTGGTGACACTGGTGACACTGGTGACACTGGTGACACTGGTGACCCTGGTGACCCCGGTGACCCTGGTGACCCTAGTGACCCTGGTGACACTCTGGTGACCCTGGTGGCCCTGGTGACACCGGTGACACTGGTGACACCGGTGACCCTGGTGACCCTGGTGACAGTGGTGGCCCTAGTGACCCTGGGGACACCGGTGACCCTGGTGACCCTGGTGGCCCTGGTGACCCTGGTGACCCTGGTGACCCTGGTGACACCGGTGACACCGGTGACCCTGGTGACCCTGGTGACACCGGTGACCCTGGTGACACTGGTGACCCTGGTGACCCTGGTGACACCGGTGACCCTGGTGACACTGGTGACCCTGGTGACCCTGGTGACCCTGGTGACCCTGGGGACACCGGTGACCCTGGTGACACTGGTGACCCTGGTGACACCGGTGACCCTGGTGACCCTGGTGACCCTGGTGACACTGGTGACACTGGTGACCCTGGTGACCCTGGTGACCCTGGTGACCCTGGGGACACCGGTGACCCTGGTGACCCTGGTGACCCTGGTGACCCTGGTGGCCCTGGTGACAGTGGTGACCCTGATGACCCTGATGACCCTGGTGACCCTGGTGACACTGGTGACCCTGGTGACACTGGTGACCCTGGTGACACTGGTGACCCTGGTGGCACCGGTGACACTCCGGCTGTCCCTGTCCCGCCGTGCCACCCCGGGGGGTCCCAATCCCGATAACGCTCTGCCCGGAATGGCGCCGCCGAGTCTGCAGCCCCGGGGCTGAACCGGGACAGAGCGGGGCCGAGCCGTGCCGAACCGGGACAGAGCGGGGCCGAGCCGAGCCAGGGCAAACCGGGACAGAGCGGGGCCGAGCCGAGCCAGGGCAAACCGGGACAGAGCGGGGCCGAGCCGAGCTGAGCCGAGCCAGACCAAACCGGGACAGAGCGGGGCCGAGCCAAGCAGAACCGGGCAGAGCCAAGCAGAGCTGAACCAGGACAGAGCGGGGCCGAGCCGAACCGAGCCGAGCCAGGCCAAACCGGGACAGAGCGGGGCTGAGCTGAGCCAAGCTGAGCCGAGCCGAGCCGAGCTGCACAGATCCGAGCCGAGCTGAACCGAGCAGAGCAGAGCAGAGCAGAGCAGAGCCGAGCAGAGCTGAACCGAGCCGAGCTGAACTGAGCCGAGCAGAGCCGAGCTGAACCAAGCCGAGCAGAACCGAACCGAGCCAAGCCGAGCCGAGCCGAGCAGAACCGAGCGAAGCCGAAGGGACGCTATTGAGCCGAACGGAGCCGAACTGAACCGAGAGAAGCCAGAAAGAACCGAACCGAACCAAACCGAACCCTCTCAAACCTACCCGAGAGAAGCCGAAAGGACCTGAACCGAATCCACCCGAATTGACCCAAACCGAACCGAATCGAGCCGAACTGAACCGAACCGAGCCAAACCGAACCAAACCGACCCGAGAGAAGCCGAAAGGATCTGAACCGAAACGAATCCACCCAACCTGACCCAAACCGAACCAAACCGGATCCGCCCTGATTGACCCAAAGGAGCCGAACCCAACCGAATCGACCCGAACTGAACCGAACCCACCTGAGAGAAGCTGAAAGGACCTGAACCAAACCGAACCCACCCGAATTGACCCGAACAGAACCGAGCTGGATTGTCCCGAAACCACCCGAGAGAAGCTGAAAGAACCCGAACTAAGCCGAACCGAACTGGATCGACCCAAACTGAACTGAACCCACCTGAGAGGAACCGAAAGGACTGAACTGAACCGGATCGTCCCGAACCCACCCGAGAAAAGTCGAAAGAACCCGAACCGAACCCAACCGACTCGACCCAAATCAACCCGAACCGAACCGAACTGAACCCACCGAGAGAAGCCAAAAGGATAAGAACCGAGCCGAACCCAACCGACTCGACCTGAATCGAACTGAACCGACCCAAACGGAACCGATCCCACCCGAGAGAAGCCGAAAGGACACTGCTGAGCCGAACCGAATCGAGCCGAACCGAGCCGAACCGAACCGAATCCACCCCGATTGACCCAAAGGAGCCGAACCCAACCGGGTCGACCCGAACTGAACCGAACCCACCTGAGAGAAGCCGAAAGGACCCGAACCGAACCGAACCGGATTGACCCAAACTAAACCGAACCGGATTGACCCGAACCGAACCGAACCGGATTGACCCGAACCGAACCGAACCGGATTGACCCGAACCGAACCGAACCAAACCCACCCAAATGAACCGAACCGAACCGAACCAAACCCACCCCGATTGACCCAAAGGAGCCGAACCCAACTGGGTCGACCCGAACCGAACCGAGCCGAACCCACCTGAACCGAACCGAACCAAACCGAGCCGAACCCACCCCAGTGACCCGAATGAGCCGAACTGAACCGAATCGAGCCGAACCGAACCGACCCAAGAGAAGCCGAAAGGACCCGAACCCACCCGAACCGGATCGACCCGAACCGAACCGAACCCACCCGATCCGAGCTGAGAAAAGCCGAAAGGACCCGAACCGGATCGACCCCAACGGGTCCCCGTGGCCACCGAACCCCTCTGCTCCTCGCCCTTGTCACCTCTGCAGGGCTCAGGACCCCCAGAGACCCCCAGGGACACCCAGAGACCCCCAGGGACACCCAGAGACCCCCAGGGACACCCAGAGACACCCAGAGACCCCCAGGGACACCCAGAGACCCCCAGGGACACCCAGAGACACCCAGAGACCCCCAGAGACCCGCAGAGACCCCCAGGGACACCCAGGGACACCCAGAGACCCGCAGGGACCCCCAGGGACACCCAGGGACACCCAGAAACCCCCAGAGTCACCCAGAGACACCCAGAGACCCCCAGAGACCCCCAGAGACCCCCAGAGACACCCAGAGTCACCCAGAGTCACCCAGAGACCCCCAGAGACACCCAGAGACCCCCAGAGACCTCCAGAGACACCCAGAGACCCCCAGGAACACCCAGAGATCTCCAGAGACACCCAGAGACACCCAGGGACCCACTGGAGATCCCATCGGGGATGTTCCACCGACGGACTGGGAGCACTGGGGGGCTGGAGGGGGGAACTGGGAGCACTGGGATGTACTGGGAGCACTGGGATGTATTGGGAGCACTGGGTAATGGGACTGGGATGCACTGGCAGTGATGGGTAACGGGACTGGGATATACTGGGGGGACTGGGTGATGGGACTGGGATGTACTGGGTGATGGGATTGGGTTGTACTGGGGGGACTGGGATGTACTGGGAGCACTGGGATGTGGGACTGGGGTGAACTGGGAGCACTGGGATGTAGTGGGAGCACTGGGTGATGGGACTGGGATGTACTGGGAGCTCTGGGTTGCAGGACTAGGAAGCACTGGGAGCTCTGTGATGTACTGGGAGGACTGGGATGTACTGGGAGCACTGGGATGTACTGGGAGCACTGGGATGTGGGACTGGGATGTACTGGGGGCACTGGGATGTAGTGGGAGCACTGGGTAATGTGACTGGGGTATACTGGGAGCACTGGGATGCAGGACTGGGCTATACTGGGAGCACTGGGCTATACTGGGAGCACTGGGATGCAGCACTGGGCTATACTGGGAGTACTGGGATGCACTGGGAGCACTGGGATGCAGGACTGGGCTATACTGGGAGCACTGGGATGAAGCACTGGGCTATACTGGGAGCACTGGGATCCAACTCCTGGCCTTACTGGTCACACTGGGACGTTCCCATTCCCGGGGGGCTCTGGGGGCGCTAACTGGAATATCCCATTCATTCCGGGGGGGGTGGCTCCCACTATTGGGGTGACACAGCCACACCTCCAGGATGTCCCCAACCCCCTGTGGGTCCCCAAACTCGGTGTCCCCAAGGCTGGGACCAGGAGGGACCCCCAGGGACCCCCAGGGACCCCCAGGGGACCCCCAAACCCCCCCCGCCGTGTCATTTGGCCGTCCTTCCCCCCCCGCCCGCCAGGCGGCGCTGTGACACCTCCGCCATCTTGAGTGTGGCGCCGCCGCTTGGGACACTTCCGCGTCGCTCGCACTCACTTCCGGCGTCGCCGGAAGCCAGTGCGTCGCCATGGCGACGGCCCCGCCTCGGGGCAGCGGCGGCCGCGGCGGGCAGGGCCCGAGGCCGCGGGGACGGAGCGGGGACAGCCCGGGGACAGCGCGGGGACAGCGGCCGGTAACGGGGCGTGGGGACAGCGGGGTGGCGCCGCGGAGGGGGCTGGGGGTGAGGGGGAGCCGGTGGGGAGGGGGCCGGGGGAATGGGGGTGACCTGAGGGAGGCCTGAGGGGGATTTGGGGACAGGCGGGGGTCGTGAGGGGAGGTTGGGGACAGGAGGAGCTGGGGGTGGCTTGAGGGGGGGCTGGGGTGAGCCGTGAGGAGGGTGTGGGGGGTTTTGGGGTGAGGGGGGGTTTGGGGGCTGAGGGGTTTGGGGACAGGCCTAGGGGTTTGGGGACGTGAGGGGGTTTGGGGACTCTTGGGGGGCGTTGAGGTCACCTCAGGGGGGGTTTGGGGACATGGGGGTGCCCTTGGGGACATGGGGATCCCCTTGGGGACATGGGGGTCCCCTTGAGGTGGGGCTTGGGGACATTGGGATCCCCTCATGTGGGCCTTGGGGACAATGGGGTCCCCTCTTGGGGACATCGGGGTCCCCTCAGGTGACCTTGGGGACATTGGGGTCACCTCAGGGGGGGACATCCCCCAGCTCTGGGGGAACTCTTGGCTCTCCCCCTCCCCACTCCCACCCCCCAGGACTTTGGGGCTCCCATTCCGGTGACAATCCCCCCCTTTGGGGACATCAGGGTGTCCCCACTGGTGCCACCAAACCCCCCTCAGAGCGTCCCCAACTCCCCGCAGCCTCTCCGACCCGGATTTACGTAAATCCTGATAAATAAAAGATCAGCCAGAGTTGGGTTTTGGAAAGAAATTTGAAAGGGAAATTCCCCGGCCGCCCGTCGGGATCCGGTGGCGAATCCCCTGGGATGCCTCAGCTCCCGAATTTTGGGGCCGTTTTGGGGCAATTTTTAGGGGATTTGGGGAATTGTGGAGGAATTGAAAATTCCGGTTGTGTTTTCCATCAGAATTCCGGGATGGCTGGAGAAGCTCTGGTGGGATTTATCCCTGTGGGATCACCCTGGTGGGATTTATCTCAATGGGATCAATCCCGGTGATCCCAATGGGATTTATCCCGGTGATCCCAATGGGATTTATCCCAGCGATCCCAATAGGATCAACCCCACAGATCCCCCATTTTCCAACCCCCCACCCAACCTTCCCCCTCAGCGTTCCAAAGGGATTTACCCCGGGATTAAGCTGCTGGAATTTTTTTTTTTTCCCCCCCTTTCCCTCCTGGACTTTGCCCGCCGGAGCGGCCGCGATCCCGGAGCCCGGTTTGGGAATTCCGGGGCGCCGGCTCTGCCGGAATCTGCCCGGTCCTGCCCGGCCCTGCCCGCCGGGCGATGCCGGCCGTGGGGGTGGAGGCTCTCCCAGTTTTTCCGCTCCCAGCTGGAATTTGCCCGGATCGCCCTTGGATCCCTTTCGATCCCCACCTTGGATCAACTTTCCAAGCGATTCTTTCCCCCCAAAAAAAAAAACCCCAAACCCTCCTTGGAATTGTTCCAAGGGCTGTGGCTGCGCCGCTGTTGGGAATTCCCGGTGGATTGTAGGTCGATCCCGGATTAGGGGAACCGGGAGAACCGGCCGTGGGTTGGGCAAGAGCCTCTCCCTGGATTGAACAATCCCTTTTTTTCCACCCCCGTAGGATTCCGGCCGGGCCGAGCTCATCCCGGAATCCTACAGATCCCACGGGATCTTCCCGCCATCCCGGAGCCGCTGGATGCCCAGGAAACGCTTCCAGAGGGTGGGAAGGCTGAAGGTTTTTAGGATAATTAAGCAGGAAACGAATTCCCGGGATCGAACTGACGGGAATTTTCCGGCATCGCCGCCCCGCGCCTTCGGATCCGGCGGGAATCCCACCCGCTGAAAGCGACGCCCGGCGACGGGGGAGATGCTTCCCAAACTCCCATCCCGATCTCCAGATCCCGGGAAAACCTCCAGGATAGAGGGATAAACCCCCGCCCGGAGGTGGGGGTGATGCTGGTGGCGATCCCGTCCCTCGTTCCCGAGGTTTTCCCCAGGAATTCCCCGGCATGGCGGAGCACCTGGAGCTGCTGGCGGAGATGCCGGCGGTTTCCCGGCTCAGCACTCCGGAGCGGCTCCAGCACGCCCAGAAACGCCGAGCCCAGCAGCTGAAGAAATGGGCGCAGGCGGAGAAGGAAATCCCGGGAATGAAGGTGGGAGCCGAGCGGAAAAGGAGGAGGAGGAGGAGCGGCAGCCGCGGCAAACGGGTGACGTTCCCGGCCAGCGTCCGGCTCCTGGAAGCGGCCGCCCGGCACGACGCCGAGGAAGGTGGGTGGGGCTGAAAATTCCTGGATTTGGCCTGGAATATCCTTGGGAATTTATTGGGAATTCCTGCTTTTTTAGGAGTGTCATGGAGGTTTTGCAGTGCTCGGTGTTGGCGCAGTGGGAATGGGAATGTGGCGATGTTGGAGGGATGGGGATGGTGCTGGGATTTTTGGGATTTTCGGTGGTTCCCTTGGGATTCCTGGTGGTTCCAGTGAGATTCCTGGTGGTTCCAGTGGCATTCCTGGTGGTTCCACTGGGATTCCTGGTGGTTCCGTTGGGATTCTTGGTGGTTCTAGTGGGATTCCTGGTGGTTCCCTTGGAATTCCTGGTGGTTCCAGTGGAATTCCTGGTGGTTCCCTTGGGATTCCTGGTGGTTCCCTTGGGATTCCTGGTGGTTCCCTTGGGATTCCTGGTGGTTCATTGGGATTCTTGGTGGTTCCCTTGGAATTCCTGGTGGTTCCAGTGGGATTCCTGGTGGTTCATTGGGATTCTTGGTGGTTCCCTTGGAATTCCTGGTGGTTCCAGTGGGATTCCTGGTGGTTCCAGTGGCATTCCTGGTGGTTCCATTGGGATTCCTAGTGGCTCCACTTGGATTCCTGGTGGTTCCAGTGGGATTCCTGGTGGTTCCATTGGGATTCCTGGTGGTTCCATTGGGATTCTGGGAAGTGCCACTGAGATTCCTGGTGGTTCTACTGGAATTCCAGGTGGTTCCAGTGGGATTCCTGGTGGTTCTATTGGGATTCCTGGTGGCTCCAGTGGGAATCCTTGAAAGCGCCACTGGGATCCTTGGAATTGCCACTTGGATGTTTGGTGGTTCCATGGGAATCCCTGGCAGTGCCATTGGGATATTTGGTGGTTCCATGGGAATCCCTGGAAGTGCCATTGGGATATTTGGTGGTTCCATGGGAATCCCTGGAAGTGCCATTGGGATAGTTGGTGGTTCCATGGGAATCCCTGGAAGTGCCATTGGGATCTTTGGTGGTTCCATGGGAATCCCTGGAAGTGCCATTGGGATATTTGGTGGTTCCATGGGAATCCCTGGAAGTGCCATTGGGATATTTGGTGGTTCCATGGGAATCCTTGGCAGTGCCATTGGGATGCTTACGGTGCTGTCGGAATCTTTGGGAATGCTATTGGGAATGCTTGTGGTTCCACTGGGATCTTTGGAAGCGCCATGGGGATCCTTGGTGGTTCCACTGGGATCCTTGGGAATGCCATAGGAATCTTTGGAAGTGCCATTGGGATAGTCGGTGTTTCCATTGGGATCCTTGGTGGTTCCATTGGGAATCCTTGGCAGTGCCATTGGGATCCTTGGAAATGCCACTGGGATCCTTGGAAATCCCATTGGGATCCTTCATGGTTCCATTGGAATCCTTGGCAGTGCCACTGGGATCCTTGGAAATGCCACTGGGATCCTTGGAAATCCCATTGGGATCCTTGGAAGTGCCATTGGGATACTCCCTGGTCCCATTGGGATCCTTGGAATTGCCATCAGGATCCTTGGAAATGCCATTGGGATGCTCCGTGGTTCCAATGGAATCCTTGGAATTGTCATTGGGATCCTTGAAATTGCCATTGGGATCCTTGGAATTGCCATTGGAATCCTTGGAATTGCCATTGGGATACTCTATGGTCTCATTGGGATCCTTGGAAGTGTCATTGGGATAGTCCATGGTGCCATTGGGATCCTTGGAAATCCCATTGGGATGCTCCGTGGTTCCATTGGAATCCTTGGCAATGCCATTGGGATCCTTGGAATTGCCACTGGGATATTCCATGGTCCCATTGGGATCCCTGGAAATGTCATTGGGATCCTCGGCAGCACCATTGGGATTCCCGGTGGCGCTGGCAGCACCTGGAATTCCCATCCCATTCCTTCCCAGTCCGGCAGTTCCTGGAGAGTGGGATCAGCCCCGACCTGTCCAACGAGGACGGACTCACGGCGCTGCACCAGGTATTCCCGGAATTCCTGCCCTCCATCCCGGCTCCGGACGGTGATCCCAAATCCCGGAGCCGGGTCCTTCCCCTGATCCCAGATCCTGATGGATCCAGCTGGTTTTTATCCCATTAACTGGTTCCGGTGTCCCAAATTTGGGTCTTTTCCATGCCGTCTCCATCTGGTGATCCCAGATCCCGATGTCTCAGATCCTTCCTTTCCCATCTCTGTCGATCCCAGATCCAGGTTCTTCCCATCCCATTAACTGGTGATCCCAGATCCCAATGTCTCAGGTCCTTCCCTTCCTATCTCCATCCGTTGATCCCAAATCCCAATATCCCATCTCTCCCATCCTTCCCATCCCATTAATCACCAACACCTCAAAGACCATCCCATTCCCAATCCCATTCCCATCATTCCCACCATTCCCAGTGCTGCATCAACAGCTCCATCCCGGTGGCTAAGGTGCTCCTGGTCCATGAAATCCCATCCCATCCCCTCCTCCATCCCATCCCAATCCCATTCCAATCCCAATCCCAATCCCACCATTCCCATCCCAATCCCATTCCCATCATTCCCCATTCCCAGTGCTGCATCGACAACTCCAACTCCATCCCAATGGTCCAGCAGCTCCTGGTCCATGAAATCCCACCCCATTTCCCCCTCCATCCCATTCCCAATCCCATTCCCAATCCCATCCCATTCCCAATCCCATTCCCAATCCCAATCCCAATCCCAATCCCATTCCCCATCCCATTCCCCATCCCATTCCCACCATTCCCATCATTCCCCATTCCCAGTGCTGCATCAACAACTCCATCCCGGTGGTCTAGCTGCTCCTGGTCCATGAAATCCCACCCCATTTCCCCCTCCATTCTATCCCATCCCATCCCATTCCATTCCATTCCCAATCCCACCATTCCCATCCCAATCCCATTCCCACCATTCCCACCATTCCCAGTGCTGCATCAACAACTCCATCCCGATGGTCCAGGAGCTCCTGGTCCATGCAATCCCACCCCATTTCCCTCTCCATCCCATTCCCAATCCCATTCCCAATCCCATTCCCACCATTCCCAATCCCATTCCCAATCCCATTCCCACCATTCCCAGTGCTGCATCGACGACTCCATCCCGGTGGTCCAGCTGCTCCTGGATTCCGGCGCCGACGTCAACGCCCGCGACACGGAGCTCTGGACTCCTCTCCACGCCGCCGCCACCTGCGGCCACCTCAGCCTGGTCCAGCTGCTCATCCAACGGTACCTCGGGAACGTCCAGGGGACGGGGATTTGGGATTTGGGGACATCCCGGAGGCCCTGACCCCGGAATTGTCCCCGGCACAGCGGCGCCGACCTGCTGGCGGTGAATTCCGACGGGAACATGCCGTACGACCTCTGCGAGGACGAGGCCACCTTGGATTGCCTGGAAAGCGCCATGGCCGAGCGAGGTGAGGCCCCCGGGGGTGACATTTGGGATCTTGGTGACAATTCTGGCGTCGCTTTGTCACCGATCGCTGCCCCCTGATGTCAAATGCCCCCTGGTGTCACCCCAATCCCCACCAGTGACTCCCAGTGTCACCTCGATCCCCTCCAATGTCACCCAGTGTCATCCCAATGTCCCTGGTGTCGCCCCAAACCCCACCAGTGACACCCCAGTGTCACCCTGATCCCTTTTGGTGTCACCAGGGCCATGGGGACCCTCACCCCAATGTCCCCCAGTGACTCCC
Organism: Lichenostomus cassidix; assembly: GCF_008360975.1. Classification (NCBI taxonomy): domain Eukaryota; kingdom Metazoa; phylum Chordata; class Aves; order Passeriformes; family Meliphagidae; genus Lichenostomus; species Lichenostomus cassidix. The sequence goes on along the minus strand of NC_139482.1, from coordinate 151,419,409 downwards.
AGTGTCACCCCAGTGCCCCCTGGTGTCACCCCAAATCCCCTCCAGTGACTCCCAGTGTCACTCTGATCCACTCTAGTGTCACCCCAACATTCCATGGGAAATCCCAGTGTCACCCCCAAGTCCCCCCAGTGACTCCCAGTGTCACCCTGATCCCCCCCAGTGTCCCCAGTGTCACCCCAATGCCCTCTGGTGTCACCCCAACATTCCATGGGAAATCCCAGTGTCACCCCCAAGTCCCCCCAGTGACACCCAGTGTCACCCTGATCCCCCAGTGTCCCCAGTGTCACCCCAGTGCCCCCTAGTGTCACCCCAACATTCCACAGGAAATCCCAGTGTCACCCCCAAGTCCCCCCAGTGGCTCCCAGTGTCACCCTGATCCCCCCCAGTGTCCCCAGTGTCACCCCAGTGCCCCCTGGTGTCACCCCAATGCCCCCTGGTGTCACCCTAAATCCCCTCCAGTGACTCCCAGTGTCACCCTGATCCACTCTAGTGTCACCCCAACATTCCACAGGAAATCCTAGTGTCACCCCAGTGGCTCCCAGTGTCACCCCAATCCCTTTGTCACTCTGTCCCCTCCGCAGGGATCACCCAGGAGCGCATCGAGGACGCCCGCGCCGCCACCGAGCGCTCCATGCTCCGGGAAATCCGCGAGCTGCTCCACGCCGGAGCCGACCTGGACACTCCGCGGGGACACGGAGCCACCTTGGTAGGTGACAGCGCCGCCACCGAGGCTGGGCTCGTCCCCAAATGGTGACAATGGTGACATCATTCCGGTCATTCCCCGCAGCTCCACGTGGCGGCCGCCAACGGATACCTGGAAGCGGCGGAGCTGCTGCTGGAGCACCGCGCCAGCACCGATTGCCGGGACGAGGACGGGTGGCAGCCGCTCCACGCCGCCGCCTGTTGGGGACAGGTGTGTCACCTGCGCCGTGGGGACATCCCCGTCCCGCTTTTTTCCCGCTTTTTTTCCCGGTTTTCTAGCGGTTTTTTTCCCGCCAGGTGCCGCTGGTGGAGCTGCTGGTGGCTCACGGCGCCGACCTCACCGCCAAATCCCTGCTGGACGAGACGCCCCTGGGTGGGATTTTTGGGATAAATGGGAGGGTTTTTTGGGATAAATGGGAGGATTTTTTGGGATAAACAGGAGGATTTTTTGGCATAAACGGGAGGGTTTTTTGGGATAAATGGGAGGGATTTTTGGGATAAACAGGAGGGGTTTTTGGGATAAATGGGAGGATTTTTTGGGAAAAACGGGAGGATTTTTTGGGATAAATAGGAAGGTTTTTTGGGATAAACAGGAAGGTTTTTTGGGATAAATGGGAGGGTTTTTTTGGGATAAATGGGAGGGGTTTTTGGGATAAATGGGAGGGGTTTTTGGGATAAACGGGAGGGATTTTTGGGATAAATGGGAGGATTTTTTGGGATAAACGGGAGGAGTTTTCAGGATAAACAGGAGGGTTTTTTGGGATAAATGGGAGGATTTTTTGGGATGAATTGGAGGGTTTTTGGGATAAATGGGAGTGATTTTTTGGGATAAACAGGAAGGTTTTTTAGGATAAATGGTAGAGTTTTTAGGGATAAACGGGAGGTGGTTTTTGGGATAAACAGGAAGGTTTTTTGGGATAAATGGGAGGGTTTTTTTGGGATAAATGGGAGGGGTTTTTGGGATAAATGGGAGGGGTTTTTGGGATAAATGGGAGGGGTTTTTGGGATGAGCGGGAGGATTTTTTTGGATAAATGGGAGGATTTTTTGGGATAAATGGGAGAATTTTTTTGGATAAATGGGAGAATTTTTTGGGATAAATGTGAGAGTTTTTTGGGATAAACAGGAGGAGTTTTTGGGATAAATGGGAGGATTTTTTGGGATAAACAGGAGGGTTTTTTGGGATTAATGGGAGGATTTTTTGGGATAAACAGGAAGGTTTTTTGGCATAAACAGGAAGGTTTTTTGGGATAAACGGGAGAGGTTTTTGGGATAAAAAGGAGGGTTTCTTGGGATAAAGGGGAGGATTTTTTGGGATAAACAGGAAGGTTTTTCAGGATGAACAGGAGGGATTCCCAGATGCCCCTGGGTGGATTTTTTGGGATAAATGTGAGAGATTTTTGGGATAAACAGGAGGGATTCCCAGACACCTCTGCGTGGGTTTTTTGGGATAAACAGGAAGGATTCTGAGATTCCCCCCAGGTGGGATTTTTTGGGATTAATGGGAGGGTTTTTTGAGATAAATGGGAGAATTTTTTGGGATAAATGGGAGAGTTTTTTGGGATAAATGGGAGAGTTTTTTGGGATAAATGGGAGAGTTTTTTGGGATGAACAGGAGGGATTCTGAGACACACCTGGGTGGGTTTTTTGGGATGAACAGGAGGGTTTTTTGGGATAAATGGGAGGGATTCCCAGATGTCCCTGGGTGGGTTTTTCGGGATGAACAGGAAGGATTCTGAGATTCCTTCCAGGTGGGATTTTCGGGATAAATGGGATGATTTTTTGGGATAAATGGGAGAGTTTTTTGGGATAAATGGGAGAGTTTTTTGGGATGAACAGGAAGGATTCTGAGATTCCCCCTAGGTGGGATTTTCGGGATAAATGGGAAGATTTTTTGGGATAAATGGGAGGATTTTTTGGGATAAATGGGAGAGTTTTTTGGGATGAACAGGAGGGATTCTGAGACACACCTTGGTGGGTTTTTTGGGATAAATGGGAGAGTTTTTTGGAATGAACGGGATGGATTCTGAGCCCCTCAGGGCAGGTTTTTCTGGCCAAACGCTACAAATTCAGTGCCACCCGCGTGACACTAAGTGACAATGCCACCCCAGACGTCTGCGGGGACGACGAGGTGCGCGCCAAGCTGCTGGAGCTGAAGCACAAACACGCCGCCGTGCAGAAATCCCAGGAGAAGCACAAATCCCCTCTGCAGCGCCGCACCTCCAGCGCCGGCAGCCGCGGGTGAGTCCCACGCCGTGTCCCCTCGCGGTGACACGGTGACATCTGCGGGTTAGGCAGGTCTGAGTCCCTCATTATGTCACCGTGGAGGTGACATCCGCAGATTCGGTGGCTCTGAGTCCCCCGCGATGTCCCCTCATGGCGACATCTGCGGAGGTGACATCCGCGGATTTGGCAGCTCTGAGTCCCCTGTGATGTCCCCTCGTGGTGACATCTGCGGATTCGGTGGCTCTGAGTCCCCCGCGATGTCCCCTCCTGGTGACACCTGCAAATTTGGCGGCTCTGAGTGCCCCGCGATGTCCCCTCCCGGTGGCATTCACAGAGGTGACATCCACAGATTTGGTGGCTCTGAGTCCCCCATGATGTCCCCTCATGTTGACATCCGCGGATTTGGTGGCTCTGAGTCCCCCGCCACGTCCCCTCCACGGTGACATCTGCGGCTCCGGCGGCTCTGAGTTCCCCGCGATGTCCCCTCCTGGTGACATCCGCAGATTTGGTGGCTCTGAGTCCCCCACGATGTCCCCTCCTGGTGACATCTGCAGATGCGGCGGTTCTGAGTCCCCCGCGATGTCCCCTCCATGGTGACACGGTGACATCCATGGATTTGGTGGCTCTGAGTCCCCCATGATGTCCCCTCGTGGTGACATCCGCGGAGGTGACATCCGCGGATCCGGTGGCTCTGAGTCCCCCGTGATGTCCCCTCCTGGTGACATCCGCGGATTTGGCAGCTCTGAGTCCCCCATGATGTCCCCTCGTGGTGACATCTGCAGAGGTGACATCCGCGAATTTGGTGGCTCCGAGTCCCCCGCCATGTCCCCTCGTGGTGACATCTGCAGATTTGGCAGCTCTGAGTTTCCTGTGATGTCCCCTCGTGGTGATATCTGCGGATTTGGTGACATCCGTGGATTTGGTGGCTCTGAGTCCCTCACGATGTCCCATCCTGGTGACACGGTGACATCCGCGAATTTGGCGGCTCTGAGTCCCCCATGGTGACCCCTCGTGGTGACATCCGCGGAGGTGACATCCGCGGATCCGGTGGCTCTGAGTCCCACACGATGTCACTGCGGAGGTGACATCCACAGATTTGGTGGCTCTGAGTCCCCCGCCATGTCCCCTCGTGGTGACATCCGTGGATTCGGCAGCTCTGAGTCCTTCACGATGTCCCATCCTGGTGACATCCACGGATTCAGTGGCTCTGAGTCCCCCACAATGTCCCCTCCTGGTGACATGGTGACATCCGCGAATTTGGCGGCTCTGAGTCCCCTGTGATGTCCCCTCCCGGTGACATCCGCGGATTTGGCAGCTCTGAGTCCCCTGCGATGTCCCCTCCTGGTGACATCTGCGGCTCCAGCGGCTCTGAGTCCCCCGCGATGTCCCCTCCTGGTGACATCCGCAGATTTGGTGGCTCTGAGTCCCCCGTGATGTCCCCTCTGCGGTGACAGTGACATCCACAAATTTGGTGGCTCTGAGTCCCCCGTCATGTCCCCTTCTGGTGACATCCGCGGATCCAGCAGCTCTGAGTCCCTCACAATGTCCCCTCTGCAGTGACATGGTGACATCTGCGGATTCGGCAGCTCTGAGTCCCCCGCGATGTCCCCTCCATGGTGACATGGTGACATCCATGGATTTGGTGGCTCTGAGTCCCCCATGATGTCCCCTCCTGGTGACATCCGCGGATTTGGCAGCTCTGAGTCCCCCATGATGTCCCCTCGTGGTGACATCTGCAGAGGTGACATCCGCGAATTTGGTGGCTCCGAGTCCCCCGCCATGTCCCCTCGTGGTGACATCCGCACATTTGGCAGCTCTGAGTTTCCTGTGATGTCCCCTCGTGGTGATATCTGCGGATTTGGTGACATCCGTGGATTTGGTGGCTCTGAGTCCCCCACGATGTCCCCTCCTGGTGACACGGTGACATCCGCGAATTTGGCGGCTCTGAGTCCCCCATGGTGACCCCTCCTGGTGACGTCCGCGGAGGTGACATCCGCGGATCCGGTGGCTCTGAGTCCCTCACAATGTCACCGCGGAGGTGACATCCACAGATTTGGTGGCTCTGAGTCCCCCGCGATGTCCCCTCTGTGGTGACACGGTGACATCCGCGGATTCGGCAGCTCTGAGTCCCCTGTGATGTCCCCTCCCGGTGACATCCGTGGATCTGGTGGCTCTGAGTCCCCCGCGATGTCTCCTCCCGGTGACATTCACAGAGGTGACATCCACAGATTTGGTGGCTCTGAGTCCCCCACGATGTCCCCTCCTGGTGACATCCGCAGATGCGGCGGTTCTGAGTCCCCCATGATGTCCCCTCGTGGTGACACGGTGACATCCGCGGATTTGGTGGCTCTGAGTCCCCTGTGATGTCCCCTCATGGTGACATCCGTGGATTTGGTGGCTCTGAGTCCCCCACGATGTCCCCTTGTGGTGACATGGTGACATCCGCGGATCCGGCGGCTCTGAGTCCCCCGCCATGTCCCCTCGCGGTGACATCCGCGGATCCGGCGGCTCTGAGTCCCCTGCCATGTCCCCTCCGTGGTGACATGGTGACATCCGTGGCTCCGGTGGCTCTGAGTCCCTCACAATGTCCCCTTGTGGTGACACGGTGACATCCGCGGTGACATGGTGACATCCGCGGTGACACGGTGACATCGGCGGCTCTGAGGACGGAATTCCCGAATTTCAGGAAGGTGGTGAGGAGGACGAGCGTCTCGGAGCGCTCCAGCCTGTACCGGCGGGAACACGAGCGCGAGGCCATCGTGTGGCAGCGCGGGGGACGAAGGGACAGCGAGGACGACGACAAGGGGACGCCGGAGGTGGCGGAGCTGAGGAGGAGCGGAGGAGCTGGGGTGAGCTTGGGGACAGTTTGGGGACATGGCAGGTGGAGGGGGGTGGGGAGGGTGGCGCTGGGAGGTGCTGGGAGGGGTTTGGGGTGACACCAGGGGGCATCGGGGTGACACAGGGGGACACTGGAGGAGATCCGGGTGGCACTAGGAGTCACTGGAGGGGATTTGGGGTGACACCAGAGGGGATCAGGGTGACACTGGGGGACACTGGAGAGGATCAAGGTGACACTGGGAGTCACTGGAGGGGTTTGGGGTGACACCAGGGGGCACTGGGGTGACACTGGGAGTCACAGGGGGACATTGGGGTGAGGGTCCCCATGGCCCTGGTGACACCAAAGGGGATCAAGGTGACACTGGGAGCCACTGGTGGGGTTTGGGGTGACACCAGGTGGCATTGGGGTGACACTGGCAGATACTGGAGGGGATCAGGGTGGCACTGGGAGTCACTGGGGGACATTGGGGTGAGGGTCCCCATGGCCCTGGTGACACCAAAAGGGGTCAGGGTGACACTGGGAGCCACTGGGGTGACTTGGGGGTGACACTGGGATTTCCCATGGAATGTTGGGGTGACACCAAAAGGGATCAAGGTGACACTGGGAGTAACTGGAGGGGATCAGGGTGACACTGGGAGTCACTGGAGGACATTGGGGTGACATCAGGGGGCATTGGGGTGACACTGGGTGACACTGGGGGGCATTGGGGTGACACTGGGAGTCACTGGGAGAATCAAGGTGACACTGGGGGACACTGGAGCGGATCAAGGTGACACTGGGAGTCACTGGGGGACATTGGGGTGAGGGTCCCCATTGCCCTGGTGACACCAAAAGGGGTCAGGGTGACACTGGGAGTCACTGGTGGGGTTTGGGGTGACACCAGTGGGCATTGAGGTGACACTGGGAGACATGGGAGGGGATCAAGGTGACACTGGGAGTCACTGGGGGGACTTGGGGTGACACTGGGATTTCCTGTGGAATGTTGGGCTGACACCAGAGGGGATCAGGGTGACACTGGGAGTCACTGGGAGAATCAAGGTGACACTGGGAGACACTGGAGGGATTTGGGGTGACACTGGGAGTCACTGGGGTGACTTGGGGGTGACACCGGGGGGCATTGGGGTGACACTGGGAGTCACTGGGGGACATTGGGGTCAGGGTCCCCATGGCCCTGGTGACACCAAAAGGGGTCAGGGTGACACTGGGAGTCACTGGGGTGACTTGGGGGTGACACTGGGATTTCCTATGGAATGTTGGGGTGACACCGGGAGAATTTGGGGTGGCACTAGGGGTCACTGGGGGGGATTTGGGGTGACACTGGGAGTCCCCATGGAATGTTGAGGTGACATCAGGGGGGATTTGGAGTGACACTGGGAGTCACTGGTGGGGTTTGGGGTGACACCAGAGGGCATTGGGGTGACACTGGGGGACACTGGGGGACATTGGAGTGACACCAGAGGGGATCAGGGTGACACTGGGGGTCACTGGTGGGGTTTGGGGTGACACCAGGGGGCATTGGGGTGACACTGGGAATCACTGGGGTGACTAGGGGGTGACACTGGGATTTCCCGTGGAATGTTGGGGTGACACCGGGGGACACTGGGGTGGCACTAGGGGTCACTGGGGGGGATTTGGGGTGACACTGGGGGTCACTGGAGGACATTAGGGTGACATCACGGGGCATTGGGGTGACACTGGGGGACACCAGAGGGGATCAGGGTGACACTGGGAGTCACTGGGGGATTTGGGGTGACACCAGAAGGCACTGGGGTGACACTGGGAGTCACTGGGGGACATTGGGATTGAGGGTCCCCATTGCCCTGGTGACATCAGAGGGGATCAGGGTGACACTGGGTGTCACTGGGGGTGGATTTGGGGTGACACTGGGTCATTTGAGTGACACCAGAGGAGATTTGGGGCAACATTGGGGTGGAATCGGTGACACTGGGGACATCGGGGTGACACCGGCGCTCCCTCCACCGACCGGTGCCAAACCCCCCCAGTGTCCCCAGTGTCCCCTCGGTGTCCCCCAACCCCTGTCCCCTTTTCTCTCCCCCCAGGACCTCTCCCCCCCTCCCCCCTCGGAGCCACCTCCCCACCGCAACGGCTCCGCGCTGTCCCCTCGCTGTCCCCAAACCTCCTCGGGTGACAAAAGCCACCCGCACACCCTGGCCGAGCTCAAGCGCCACCGCGCGGCCGCCAAGGCGCAGCGCAGCCGGCCGGACGAACCCCAAAAAAACCCCAAATCCTCCCAAAACCCCCTTGGGGACATCGGGGACACTGGGGACATCCTTGGGGACATCGGGGAGCCACCCCTGCTCCGCCTGACCGCTCCGGCCGAGGAGGCGCCGGCGGAGAAGCAGCGCTGTTGTCACCTGATGTGACATCCCCGGGAGGGTTTTGGGGTGACCTCGAGGGGTTTTGGGGTCACCTCGAGGGTTTTGGGGTCACCCTGAGGGGTTTGGGGTCACCCCGAAGGGTTTGGGGTCACCCCAATGCTCGACGGGTCCTTTCCGAGGGTGGCTTTGTGGCTTTTTTGTCCCTTTTTTGTCCCCAAAACCTCCGGGAAATCGCGACGGTTTTGCACCCAGCGTTGTGTTTGTGGTTTTTTTGGGGTCGGGGGGAGTTTGGGGATCCTAAATACACCCCAAAACTCACACGGGGGGGTCGGGGAGCGCCCCAGATCCATATTTGGGGTTTTGGGATCCCCCAGATCCACACTGGGGAACTCCAGGGACCCCAAATCCACATTTGGGGTTTTGGGATCCCCCAAATCCACACTGAGGGGTTTTAGGATCCCCCAAATCCCCATTGGGAAGTTTTGGGGTCCTCCAAATCCACACTGGGGAAGTTCAGGGACCCCAAATCCATCTGGGAAGTTTTGGGATCCCCCAAATCCACACTGGGGAAGTTCAGGGACCCCAAATCCACATTTGGGGTTTTGGGACCCCAAATCCACACTTAGGAGCTCCAGGGACCCCAAATCCACACTGAGGGGTTTTAGGATCCCAAATCCCCATTGGGAAGTTTTGGGATCCCCAAATCCACATTTGGGGTTTTGGGATCCCAAATCCACACTTGGGAGGTTCAGGGACCCCAAATCCATCTGGGAAGTTTTGAGATCCCCCAAATCCACACTGGGGAAGTTCGGGACCCCCAAATCCACATTTGGGGTTTTGGGATCCCCTAAATCCACACTTGGGAGCTCCAGGGACCCCAAATTCCCATTGGGAAGTTTTGGGATCTCCCAAATCCACACTGGGGAGGTTCAGGAACCCCAAATCCACATTTGGGGTTTTGGGATCCCCCAAATCCACACTGGGGAAGTTCAGGAACCCCAAATCCACACTGGGGTGGTCGGGGATCCCCAAATTCCCACTGGGGACTTTTGGGAACCCCCAAATCCACACTGGGGAGCTCCAGGCACCCCAAATTCCCATTGGGAAGTTTTGGGATCCCCCAAATCCACACTGGGGAAGTTCGGGAACCCCAAATCCACATTTGGGGTTTTTAGGATCCCAAATCCACATTTGGGAGTTTTTGGGACCCCAAATCCATCTGGGAAGTTTTGGGATCCCCTAAATCCACACTGGGGAAGCTCAGAAACCCCAAATCCACACTGAGGAAGTTCGGGTCCCCCAAATCCACATTTGGGGTTTTGGGATCCCCCAAAATCCACACTGGGGTGGTCGAGGATCCCCAAATTCCCACTGAGGAAGTTTCAGGATCCCCAAATCCACATTAGGGTGGTCGGTGATCCCCAAATTCCCATTGGAAAGTTTTGGGATCCCTCAAATCCACATTTGGGGTTTTGGGACCCCCAAAATCCACACTTGGGTGGTCGAAGATCCCCAAATTCCCACTGAGGAACTTTTGGGATCCCCAAATCCACATTTGGGGTTTTGGAATCAACCCCAAACCCACCCCAAACCCCATTACCGGGCGGGGCCGCCCCATCTCCCCACCCTAAATCCCAACCCCGCCCCCCTACAACTTTTGGGGTGGCCCCTCGGCGCCCCCATTCCCCTCCCCTTATAGGGGCGGGGCCCCCCCCAAAAAACCCTAAAACCCTAAACCCTCCCCTCCCCCGCCGCGATCCTATTTCGGGCCCCGCGGCAGCTGCAGGGAAAGGTCAGATCCCGCAGGGGTGACCCTAAAACGCCCTCGGCGACCCCAAAATCCCACCCGAAACCCCAAAACCCACCCCGGGGGGATATGGGGGAGTTGTAGGGGAAGGGTTTGGGGTTTGTTTTTTTTGGGGTTTTTTTTTTTTGGGGCGGCCCCGCGTGCTCGGGGGGGGCTGGAAGGGGTTGATAAGGGGTTTGGGGTTGATAATGGGGTGGGGCGGCCCTATAACCCTGCCGGCGGTGGGGGTTTGGGATTTTGGGGGATTTTGGGGGGATTTTGGGGGATTTAGGGGGGATTTGGGGTTTCTCGGTATTTGGGGTGAAGGGGGCTCGGGGGACCCTCAGTTTTGGGGTTTTTGGGGTTTCTGATGGGGGAATATTTAGGGATTTTAAATAGGGGCTGTGGGGTGATTTTGGGATCTCACTCTACAAGGACTCACTCATTATAGGGTCCTTAATTAGGTCCGTAATTAGGGTGATCCCTAAATTTGGGGTGTGGGGCGATTTTGGGATCCCCCATAACCCGGAAACCCCAACGAGGGTGGTTTATAGGGTCCCTAATAGGGGAAGGGACACCCCAGTGGGGGTTTTATGGGGTTTTTAATGGGGTGGGTCTAAGGGGACCTCTATAGGGTCCCTAATGGGGAGGATTTTATGGGATTTCTACTGCAGAGAGCTCTGGGGGATCTTTAATGGGGTGGGGGTCTATAGGGACCCCCTTGGGGAGACCCTAAAAGGGTCCATGGGGTCCCTAAAAGGGGGGATTTATGGGGTGGGGGTCTATAGGGTCCCTAATGGGGAGGATTTTATGGGATTTGTAATGCGGAGAGCTCTGGGGGATCTTTAATGGGGTGGGGGTCTATAGGGTCCCCCTTGGAGGGTCTTTAGGGGACCCTAAAGAGGTCTATAGGGTCCCTAAAAGGGGCGGTTTATGGGGTGGGGGTCTATAGGGTCCCTAATTTGGGGAGGGGTCCCTGGGGTCCCTAAAAGGGGGATTTATAGGGTGGGGGTCTATAGGATCCCTATAGGGTCCCCTATTTGGGGTGGAGGTCTATGGGGTCCCTAAAAGGGCGGTTTATGGGGTGGAGGTCTATAGGGTCCCCTATTTGGGGAGGGGTCTATAGGGGGTCCTAAAGGGGTCCCTGGGGTCCCTAAAAGGGGGTTTATGGAATGGGGGTCTATAGGGTCCCTAAAAGGGCGGTTTATGGGGTGGAGGTCTATAGGGTCCCTATAGGGGTCTATAGGGTCCCTAAAGGGTAGTTTATGGGGTGGAGGTCTATAGGGTCCCTATAGGGTCGCCTATTTGGGGTGGAGGTCTATAGGGTCCCTAAAAGGGCGGTTTATGGGGTGGAGGTCTATAGGGTCCCTATTTGGGGAGGGGTCTATAGGGTCCCTAAGGGATCCCTGGGGTCCCCAAAAGGGCGGTTTATGGGTTGGGGGGTCTATAGGGTCCCTATAGGGTCCCCAATTTCGGGAGGGGGTCTGTGGGGTCCCTAAAAGGGCGGTTTATGGAATGGAGGTCTATAGGGTCCCCTATTTGGGGTGGGGGTCTATAGGGTCCCTAAGGGGTCCCCAATTTGGGGTGGAGGTCTATGGGGTCCCTAAAAGGGCGGTTTATGGGGTGGAGGTCTATAGGGTCCCCTATTTGGGGAGGGGTCTATAGGGGGTCCTAAAGGGGTCTATAGGGTCCCTAAGGGATCCCTGGGGTCCCCAAAAGGGGGTTTATGGGGTGGAGGTCTATAGGGTCCCTAAAGGGGTCTATGGGGTCCCTAAAAGAGCGGTTTATGGGGTGGAGGTCTATAGGGTCCCCTATTTGGGGTGGAGGTCTATAGGGTCCCTAAAGGGGCAGTTTATGGGGTGGAGGTCTATAGGGTCCCCTATTTGGGGAGGGGTCTTTAGGGGGTCCTAAAGGGGTCTATAGGGTCCCTAAGGGGTCCTTGGGGTCCCTAAAAGAGCGGTTTATGGGGTGGAGGTCTATAGGGTCCCTAAAGGGGTCTATAGGGTCCCTAAAAGGGCGGTTTATGGGGTGGAGGTCCATAGGGTCCCTAAAGGAGTCCCTGGGGTCCCTAAAGGGGCGGTTTATGGGTTGGGGGGTCTATAGGGTCCTTATAGGGTCCCCAATTTGGGGTGGAGGTCTATAGGGTCCCTAAAAGGGTGGTTTATGGGGTGGAGGTCTATAGGGTCCCCTATTGGGAGGGTCTATAGGGTCCCCAATTTGGGGAGGGGTCCATGGGGTCCCTAAAACGGGGATTTATAGGGTGGAGGTCTATAGGATCCCTATAGGGTCGCCTATTTGGGGTGGAGGTCTATAGGGTCCCCTATTTGGGGTGGGGGTCTATAGGGTCCCTAAGAGGTCCATGGGGTCCCTAAAGGGGGATTTATAGGATGGAGGTCTATAGGGTCCCTAAAAGGGCGGTTTATGGGTTGGGGGGTCTATTGGGTCCCTATAGGGTTCCTAAAGGGGTCTATAGGGTCCCTAAAAGGGTCTATAGGGTCCCTAAAGGGGCAGTTTATGGGGTGAGGGTCTATAGGGTCCTTAAAGGGGTCCATGGGGTCCCTAAAAGGGCGGTTTATGGGGTGGAGGTCTATAGGATCCCCTATTTGGGGAGGGGTCTATAGGGTCCCTAAGAGGTCCCTGGGGTCCCTAAAGGGCAGTTTATGGGGTGGGGGTCTATAGGGTCCCTAAAGGGGTCTATGGGGTCCCTAAAAGGGCAGTTTATGGGGTGGAGGTCTATAGGGTCCCTATAGGTCCCTATAAGGTCCCCCAGCGGTGTCCCCAAACCGGAGGATGTCCCATCGGGTCCCCAACAGGGGGATGTCCCTCCTGACCCCCCCGGCCCCGCCCCCTCCGCCGGCAGCCAATCAGCGTCGAGTGGGTGTGGCTTATGGGATGATTGACAGCTGGCGGGTGCGATCAGCGATTGGCGCCGCTGGGGGGCGCTGTAGGCGGTGGGGGGGGGAATTTGGGGACATTTAGGGACATTCGGGGGAGGGGGGGATCTCAGGGGCACCGGGGTCGTGTCCCCACCCTTGACAGTGGCACTCGTGTCCCCTCCCTGTGCCCCACGTGTCCCCAAACCCCCACAATCCCCCTGTCCCCCCGTGTCGCCTGTCCCCAACCCGTGGAGTGCCACCCCCTTCACATGTGCCCACCGTCCCCAGTTCCAGTGTCACTGCCCGGTCCCCGTGCCACCCCTGTCCCCTGTGCCACCCCCTTTTCCTAGTGTCCCTTTCGCGGTGTCACTTGTCACCCATGCCGCTGTCACTGCCCGCTTTTTCCCAATCCCGGTGTCACCCCTTTCCCTGTCCCCGCTGTCCCCGCTGTCCCCTCTGCCATGTCCCCTTCCCCCGTGCCACCCCAGTGTCCCCTTCCCGGTGCCACTTTTTCCCTGTCCCGATGCCATCTGTCCCCATTCCCGCCTTCCCACTGTCCCCTTCCCGGTGCCACCGCCGTGCCCGGTGCCACTTTTCCCCAATCCCGCCGCTCCTTGTCGCCGTCCCCACTGTCCCTTCCCTCTCCCGGTGCCACTTTCTGTCATTTCCCACCCCCTCTCCCGGTGCCACCCCGTCCCGGTGTCCCTGGTGCCACCCCTCCCTGTCCCCTCTACCCTCCCCCGATGTCCCCGGTGCCACCCCCTCCCGGTGTCCCCGGTGCCACCCCGTCCCGGTGTCCCTGATGCCACTCCTTTCCTGTGCCCCCCGCCACGTGCCCTCCCGCTGTCCCCACTGCCCCCTCCCCTCATCCGTTGCCCTTCGCCCGTTGTCGCCCGTTGTCGCCCGTTGTCGCCCGTTGCCCCGAGGCGGCGCCGGTAGCCGCGGCGGCGCGGAGCGGGGAGGAGGAAGAGCAGGGTTGGGGACAATCCCGGGACAGGGCGATCCCCGTCACCCCGTCCCCGCCGCCGGGAGGTGGGTGGGTGGCGGTGTCGCGGTGTCGCCGCGGGGGTGGTGACACCCCGGCGATGCGGGCGCTGAGGGCGCTGTGGGCGCTGCGGCCCCGCAGGCTCCTGGCCATGGCGGCGGCGGCGGCGGCGCAGCTCGGTTCTCCCGGGACGGCCCGGGCCGGCCCGGTGCTCACCCTGGACACCATGAACCCCGCCATCCGCCGCGTCGAGTACGCCGTGCGCGGTCCCATTGTCACCCGAGCCCTGGAGCTCGAGCAGGAGCTGCGCAAGGTAACCGCGACCCTAAAACCCACCGGCGACGGGGGGAAAGGGAAAAGGGGACAGGGAGGAACCGTGCCGGACCGGGATAGCCCGATTCCGGAGAGGGATGAACTTACCGGGGTGGGATAAGCACCCGAAAACCGGGATAACCACCCCAAAACCGGGATAACCACCCCAAAACCGGGATAACCATCCCAAAACCGGGATAACCACCCCAAAACCGGGATATCCCCATCCCGCGGTGGGATAACCACCCCAAAACCGGGATAACCACCCCGAAACCGGGATAACCACCCCAAAACCGGGATATCCCGATACCGGTTCGGGATAAACTTCCCGGAGAGGGTTAACTGCCCCAAAACCGGGATAACCACCCCAAAACCGAGATATCCCGATCCTGGAGCGGGATGAACTTACCGGAGTGGGATAAGCACCCCAAAAGCGGGACAACCACCCCAAAACCGGGATAACCACCCCGAAACCGGGATATCCCGATACCGGTTCGGGATAAACTTCCCGGAGAGGGTTAACTGCCCCGAAACCGGGATAAGCGCCCCAAAACCGGGATAACCGCCCCAAAACCGGGATATCCCGATCCCGGTTTGGGATGAACTTTCCGGAGTGGGTTAAGAACCCCAAAACCGGGATATTCCAATCCTGGAGCGGGATAAACTTCCCGGAGTGGGATAAGCACCCCAAAACAGGGATAACCACCCCGAAACCAGGATATCCCGATCCCGGAGTGGGTTAAGCACCCCAAAACTGGGATATCCCGATCCCGGACCGGGATAACGCACCCTGGACCGGGAACGGTGCACCCAGAACCGGGATAACCCAACCCTGAACCGGGATAACCTTCCCGAACCGGGATATCCCGATCCCAAACCGGGATAACCTTCCCGAACCACGGGATTCCCCCCAAACCGGGATCCCCCCCAAAAATGGTTTTATCCCCCAAAAAAAGGGGGATTTTGGCCCCAAAAAAGGGGGTTTTGGCCCCCAAAAAAGGGGTTTTACCCCCCAGGGCACCCTAAAAAGGCGACTCCTGACCTGGTCACCCCCAAAATCCGGGGATCACCATCAAACCCCCCAAAATCGGGATGTCCCCAGTGTCCCCTCTGTCCCCTCCCCTGTCACTGTCCCCACCTGGGAACTTTCCAGGGTCCCTTTTTGGGGGGGAGGGGGACATTGGGGACACCCCGGTGGGGACGGCGAGGGTGGCAGGGGGGTGACAGCGGTGCCAAGGGGGTGGCAGGGGTGAGGCCAGGTGACAGAGGTGACAGAGGGGACGCGTTCCGGGCGGTGCCACCCTGGGCAGAGTCCGGTCCCGCCGAGATGGCCAAAGTCCGGCGGGAGGTGGCCGCGGTCACCGAGGTTGGGGACACGGCGTTCCGGGGGGGGGTGGGGAAGTCCTTGCTGCCCTGCCAGGCTGTCCCCAAGGTCCCCAAGGTCCCCAAGGTCCCCATTTCCGGGGTTGCCGAGGTCCCCATGTCCCATATCCTCCCAGGACAGGTGACAGGGGGGTGATGCCATTGCAGGGTGGTGTCACCCGTGTCACAGCAGGGCTGTCACTGCGTGGGGACAGGCAGGCCATGACCCGTGACCTGGCCTGTCTCTGTCCCCGTTCCTGTCCCCATTCTTGTCCGCCCCCGCCTCATTCCTGTCCCTGTCCCCACCCTGTCCCTGACTTTGTCCCTGTCCCCATTCCCTTGGCTCCATCCCTGTCCCTATCCCCGGCTCTGTCGCTGTCCCCATCCCTGTTCATGTCCCCTGTCCCCTTCCCTTGTCCCTATCCCTGTCCCTTTATCCCTGTCCCCATGCCTGTCCCTTGTCCCCGTGCTTGTCCCTGTCCCTTTATCCCTGTCCCCATGCCTGTCCCTTGTCCCCATCCCTGCTGTCCTCATCTCCATCCCTGTCCCCTTGTCCCCATCCCCATCCCTGCTGTCCCTGTCCCTGTCCCCGTCCCTGTCCCTATCCCTGTCCCTATCCCTGTCCCTGTCCCTGTCCCTGTCCCTGTCCCTGTCCCTGTCCCTGTCCCTGTCCCTGTCCCTGTCCCTGTCCCCATCCCTGCTGTCCCCATCCCTGCTGTCCCTGTCCCTGTCCCTATCCCTGTCCCTATCCCTGTCCCTGTCCCTGTCCCTGTCCCTGTCCCTGTCCCTGTCCCTGTCCCTGTCCCTGTCCCCATCCCTGCTGTCCCCATCCCTGCTGTCCCTGTCCCTGTCCCTGTCCCCGCAGGGTGTCCCCAAACCCTTCACCGAGGTGATCAAGGCCAACATCGGTGACGCGCACGCCATGGGACAGAAACCCATCACCTTCCTCCGCCAGGTACGGCCACCAGCGCCACCTGCGGGGACATTGCCACCCCCCGGCCGGTGCCACCACCCCCCCCTCCTCTCCTCGTCACCCCCTGTCCCCTCAGGTGACAGCGCTGTGC
Source organism: Lichenostomus cassidix (assembly GCF_008360975.1). NCBI lineage: Eukaryota > Metazoa > Chordata > Aves > Passeriformes > Meliphagidae > Lichenostomus > Lichenostomus cassidix. The sequence goes on along the minus strand of NC_139482.1, from coordinate 151,402,920 downwards.
CTGTGCCCGGAGCTCCTCACGGACCCCAACTTCCCCAGCGACGCCAAGGAGCGCGCCAGGCGACTCCTGGCGGCCTGCGGTGGCCAGAGCGCAGGTCGGTGTCACCTCCCCGCCGGGGACACCCGCGGTGTCGCCTGGCGGTGCCCGTGTCACCCTCGCTGTCCCCTCCTCAGGCTCCTACAGCGCCAGCCCGGGCATCCCGCTGGTGCGGGAGGACGTGGCGCGCTACATCCAACGTCGCGATGGTCTCCCCGCCAAGCCCGACGACATCTTCCTGTCCACCGGTGCCAGCGACGCCATCGTGGTACGGGGACAGGGGGACAACTGCCACCACCCCCCCTTCCCCCCGGGGGACACCGGGCGCGGTGCCACCCCCCGGCCGTTCCCACGGCGGCTGGTGACAAAGGGGCCTTTGTAGTGCTCTTGGCGCTGGCCCCGGGACGGGCAGTGCCCGAGGGGGAGGTGGCACTTGGGGAGGGGGGTGGCGTGTCCTTGGTGTCCCCACGCCCTCCGCGGGGACAGTGCCAGCTCCGGGGTGAGCTCAGGGTGGGGGTGGCACCGTGCTGTCCCCAAGGCTGTGGGGTGCCCTGTGGTGTCTCGATGGCCGTGGTGTCCTCATGGTCGGTGTTCCCTCGGTGTCCCCGTGTGGCCCAAATGCCACCCCCGTGTCCCCACGGTGTGCCCGTGTTGCTGTCCCCCTCGTTGTCCCCGTGTCCCCAACATCCTGTCCCCATGGCCACTCCAGCCATGTCACAGTGATGTCCCCATGGCCACCCCAACTGTGTTCCCTCATTGTCCCCATGGTCTCTATCTCCATGTCCCCTCACTGTCCCCATGTCCACACCAAATCTGTCCCCATGATGTCCCCACTCCCCGTGACCCCATTGTCCCCATATGGGATGGGGTGGGACACCAACCATGTCCCCACGATGTCCCAATTCCCACCCCAACCTGTCCCCCTATTGTCCCCTTCTTGTCTCCACGATGTCTTGATTCCCACCCCAACCTGTCCCTTCCTTGTCCCTTCCTTGTCCCCACGATGTCCTCATTCCCACCCGATCCTGTCCCCTCCTTGTCCCCATGCCCACCCCAACCATATTCCAGCAATGTCCCCTGATGTTCCCATGATGTCCCCTCACTGTCCCCACCCCCCGTGACCCCATTGTCCCCACAGTCCCATATTTGGGATGGGGTGGGACACCAACCATGTCCCCACGATGTCCCAATTCCCACCCCAGCCCATCCCCTCATTTCCCCACAACATCCCCACGCTGTCCCCATGTCCCCAACCCCACAAAGTCCCCACAAAGTCCCCATTACACCCCCATGTCCCCAACCCCACCCCATCCCCAGCTCACCCCATCTCTCCATCCCCCCAGAACATCCTGAAGCTTGATCCCAAAACTGGACTGGGATTAGGACCCCTGAACTGGACTGGGACCCCAAAACTGGACTGGGACCCCAAAACTGGACTGGGATCCCAAAACTGGACTGGGACCCCAAAACTGGACTGGGACTGGGACTGGGACCCCAAAACTGGACTGGGATCCATATACTGGAATTGGGACTCCAGGACTCAACTGGGACCCCAAAACAGGACTGGGATCAATAGACTGAGATTGGGAACCCAAAACTGGACTGGGACCCCAAAACTGGACTGGGATTGGGACCCCAAAACTGGACTTGGACTGAGACTCCAAAACTGGACTGGGACTGGGATCCCAAAACTGGACTGGGATCAATAGACTGGGATTGGGACCCCAGGACTGGACTGGGATCCACAGACTGGGACTGAGACCCCAAAACTGGACTGGGATTGGGACTCCAAGACTCAACTGGGACCCCAAAACTAAACTGGGATTAGGACTCCAAGACTAGACTGGGATCAATAGGTTGGGATTGGGACTCAAGGACTCAATTGGGACCCCAAAACTGGACTGAGACCTCTGGGCTTGACCCCAACCCATCCCCTCATTTCCATCCCAATGATCCACCCCCATGTCCCCAACCCCACACCATCCCCACCCCATCCCCATCTCACCCCACCTCTCCGTCCCCCCAGAGCATCCTGAAGCTGCTGGTGGCGGGTTCGGGCTCGTCGCGCACGGGGGTGATGATCCCGATCCCGCAGTACCCGCTGTACTCGGCGGCGCTGGCCGAGCTGGACGCCGTGCAGATCAACTATTACCTGGCCGAGGATCGCTGCTGGGCGCTGGACGTGGCCGAGCTGCGGCGGGCGCTGGCCGAGGGGCGCAAGCGCTGCGCCCCCCGAGTGCTGTGCATCATCAACCCTGGAAATCCCACCGGTAATGGGGATGGGGTGGGGTTGGTGGGGTTGTTTGTGGGGTTTGGGGAGTGGGGTGGGAGCTGTGGGGTGGGATATGTGGGGTGGGGTGGGATCTATGGGGTGGGATGGGATGGGATGGGATTCACGAGGTGGGATCTGTAGGATATCTGGGGTAGGATGGGATCTGTGGGGTGGGATGTTTGGGATATCTGGAGTGGGATGGGATCCATGGGGTGGGATAGTTGGGATGGGATGGGATGGGATGGGATGGGATGGGGTGGGATTGGTGGGATATGTGGGGTAGGATGGGATCTGTGGGGTGGAATGTTTGGGATATGTGGGGTAGGATAGTTGGTATGGGATCCATGGGGTGGGATATGTGGGATATCTGGGGTGGGATGGGATCCATGGGGTGGAATATGTGGGATGAGATTCATGGGATGGGATGGGATCCAGGGTTTGGGATATTTGGGGTGGGATGGGATCCACAAGGTGGGATCTGTGGAGTATCTGAGGTGGGATATCTGGGATGGGATGGGGTGGGATGGGCTGGGATGGGATCCATGGGGTGGGATCTGTGGGATATCTGGGGTAGGATGGAATCCATGGGGTGGAATGTTTGGGATATCTGGGGTGGGATGGTTGGGATGGGATTGACGAGGTGGGATCTGTGGGGTGGGATGGGGTGGGATGGGATCCCCAGGGTGGAATCTGTGGGGTATCTGAGGTGGGATATCTTGAGTGGGATGGGATCCACAGGGTGGGATTGGTGGGATATCTGGGGCAGGATGGGATCTGCGGGGTGGGATGTTTGGGATATCTGGGGTGGGATGGGATCCATGGGGTGGGATATATGGGATGAGATTCATGGGGTGGGATAGTTGGGATGGGATCCATGGGGTGGGATCTGTGGGATATCTCTGGTGGGATATCTGGGGTGGGATGGGATCTGCGGGGTGGGATGTTTGGGATATCTGGGGTGGGATGAGATCCATGAGGTGGGATTGGTGGGATATCTGGGGTGGGATGGGATTCACAGGGTGGGATCTGTGGGATATCTGAGGTGGGATATCTGGGGTTGGATAGGATCCATGGGGTATCTGGGGTAGGATGGGATCTGCAGGGTGGGATGTTTGGGATATCTGGGGTGGGATAGTTGGGATGGGATCCACGAGGTGGGATCTGTGGGACATCTGGAGTGGGATATCTGGGATGGGGTGGGATGGGATGGGATGGGATGGGATCCACAAGGTGGGATGTGTGGGATATCTGGGGTGGAAGGGGATCCATGGGGTGGGATCTGTGGGGTATCTGGGGTGGGATGGGATCTGCGGGGTGGGATGTTTGGGGTATCTGGGGTGGGATTGTTGGGATGGGATCCATGAGGTGGGATCTGTGGGATATCTGTGGTGGGATGGGATGGGGTGGGATGGGATCCACAAGGTGGGATCTGTGGGATATCTGAGGTAGGATGGGGAAGTATGAGATCTATGGGGTGGGATATGTGGGATGAGATTCATGGGGTGGAATGGCATCCACAGATTTGGGATATCTGGGGTGGGATGGGATTGACAGGGTGGGATCTGTGGGATATCTGGGGTGGGATGGGATCTGCTGCATGGAATGTTTGTGATATGTGGGGTGGAATGGGATCCATGGGGTGGGATAGTTGGGATGGGATCCATGGGGTGGGATCTGTGGGATATCTGGGGTAGGATATCTGGGGTGGGATGGGATCCATGGGGTGGGATATGTGGGATGAGATCCATGGGGTGGGACGGGATCCAGGGTTTGGGGTATCTGGGGTAGTATGGGCTTCACAGGGTGGGATCTGTGGGGTATCTGAGGTAGGATGGGATCCATGGGGTGGGATGTTTGGGATATCTGGGATGGGATGGGATCCATGGACTGGGATATGTGGGATGAGATCCATGGGGTGGGATAGCATCCACAGGTTTGGGATATCTGGGGTAAAATGGGATTCACAGGGTGGAAGACCTAGGGTGGAATATGTGGGACGTGTGGGGTGGGATGGGATCTGCAGGGTGGGATATGTGGGATATCGGGGGTGGGATTCACAGGGTGGGATATGTGGGATGAGATTCGTGGGGTGGGATGGCATCCAGGGTTTGGGATATTTGGGGTGGGATGGCATCTGCTGGGTGGGATGTTTGGGATATCTGGGGTGGGATGGGATGGGATGGGATGGGATGGGATGGGATGGGATGGGATGGGATGGGATGGGATCCACAGGGTGGTATCTGTGGGATATCTGAGGTGGGATATCTGGGGTAGAATGTTTGGGATATCTGGGGTGGGATAGTTGGGATGGGATCCATGAGGTGGGATCTGTGGGGTATCTGGGGTGGGATGGGATCCATGGGATGGGATAGTTGGGATGGGATCCATGGGATGGGATCTGTGGGGTATCTGGGGTGGGATGGGATCCATGGGGTGGGATCCATGGACTGGGATATGTGGGATGAGATCCATGGGGTGGGATAGCATCCACAGGTTTGGAATATCTGGGGTAGAATGGGATTCACAGGGTGGAAGACCTAGGGTGGGATATGTGGGATGTGTGGGGTGGGATGGGATCTGCAGGGTGGGATGTTTGGGATATGTGGGGTGGGATGGGATCCATGGGGTGGGATCTGTGGGATATCTGAGGCAGGATATCTGGGGTGGGATGGCATCTGCAGGGTGGGATGTTTGGGATATGTGGGGTGGGGTGGGTTCATGGGGTGGGATGGGATCCATGGGGTGGGATGTTTGGGGTGGGATCCCAGCGTGGACAGGGAACTCAAGGTTGGGACCCCAAGGCTGGACTGGGATCCCAAAACTGGACTGGGATCCACAGACTGGGATTGGGACCCCAAAACTGGACTGGGATCCCAAAACTGGACTGGGATTGGGAACCCAGAACTGGACTGGGATTGGGAACCCAAAACTGGACTGGGATCCCAAAACTGGACTGGGACCCCAAAACTGGACTGGGATCCACAGACTGGGATTGGGACCCCAAAACTGGACTGGGATCCCAAAACTGAACTGGGATTGGGAACCCAGAACTGGACTGGGATTGGGAACCCAAAACTGGACTGGGATCCCAAAACTGGACTGGGACCCCAAAACTGGACTGGGACCCCAAAACTGGACTGGGATCCACAGACTGGGATTGGGAACCCAAAACTGGACTGGGATCCCAAAACTGAACTGGGATTGGGAACCCAGAACTGGACTGGGACCCCAAAACTGGACTGGGATCCATGGACTGGGATTGGGAACCCAAAACTGGACTGGGATCCCAAAACTGGACTGGGACCTTGGGACTTTCCTGGGACCCCAAAATTGGACTGGGATCCCAAGACTGGGACCCCTGGGCTGGACTGGGACCCCAGTTTGTTGCTGGGCTGACCCCGCTGAGCTCCGGTGTCCCCATGTCCCCTGTCTGTGTCCCCAGGCCAGGTCCAGAGCCGGGAATGCATTGAGGACGTCATCAAGTTCGCCTACGAGGAGAAGCTTTTCCTCATGGCCGACGAGGTGGGCGTGTCCCCCAGTCCCTCGTCCCCGGGAAACTTCCGGAACTCCGGGTGACATCTGGGGATGTCCCCTCCCCGCCCAGGTGTACCAGGACAACATCTACGCCAAGGGCTCGGCCTTCCATGCCTTCAAGAAGGTCCTGATGGAGATGGGACCGCCCTACTCGGAGGCGGTGGAGCTGGCCTCCTTCCACTCCATCTCCAAGGGATTCATGGGAGAGTGAGTCCTGCGGTCACCATCCTGGAATTGTCACCTGGGGGGTGGCCAGGGTCCCACGGGGCCGGTGGGATGGAGGGATGGAGGTGCCACCACCCCATGGATCTTCTGGGGGTGGGATTGGGGATGTCACCACCCCATGGATCCACTGGAATGGGTCGTGGAGGTGACATCAGATGGGGATGCCACCACCTCATGGATGTCATGGATTGGGGAGAGAGATGCCACCACCCCATGGATGTCATGGATTGGGGAGAGAGATGCCACCACCCCACGGACCTTCTGGGGGTGGGATTGGGGATGCCACCACCCCACGGGTGGTGACCCCAATGGGTCATGGAGGTGATGTAGCGATGGAAGTGCCACCACCCCATGGATGTCATGGTTTGAGGTTGGAGGTGACATTGGATGAGGATGCTGTGACTCCATGGATGCCATGTCAGACCCATGGGTTCCCATCACAGGCCTCCCCATCTGTGGACATTTATCCGTGGATCTCATCCATGGATCCCATCCATGGGTTCCTCTCCATAGGTTCCTATCCATGGGTTCCTCTCATGGACCTCAATCCATGGGTCCTTCTCCATCGGTTCTTTCTCCAATGGAGAATCCCATCCATAGATTCCTATCAATGGTTCCCATCCGTGGGTTCCACGATGGGTTCCATCCATGGATCTAGGTCCTCATCCATGGATTCCATCTGTAGATCCTCATCCATGGATTCCTGTCCCATATCCCCATCCACAACCCCCACCCATGTGTTCCAGGATGGGTTTCTTCTATGGATCTCATCTCTAGGTCCTCATCCATGGATTCTTAACCCCAGCTCCCATCCACGGGTTCCATGATGGGTCCCATCCATGGATTCCCATCCTAGATCTCCATCCATAGGTTCCCATCCATGGGTTCCATGATGGGTTCCATCCATGGATCCCACCTGTAGGTTCTCATCCATGGATTCCCATCCACGGTTCCCATCCATGGGTTCCATGATGGATTCCCACCCCAGACACCCATCCATGGATTCCCATCCTAGACCTCCATCCATAGATTCCCATCCATGGGTTCCATGATGGGTTCCATCCATGGATCCCACCTGTAGGTTCTCATCCATGGATTCCCATCCACAGCTCCCATCCATGGATTTCCATCCATGGCTCCCATCCATGGGTTCCATGATGGATTCCCACCCCAGACACCCATCAATGGATTCCCATCCATGGGTTCCATGATGGATCCCATCCATGGATTCCCATCTCTAGGTTCTCATCCATGGATTCCATCTGTAGGTTCTCATCCATGGATTCCCATCCTAGATCCCCATCCATGGATTCCCATCTGCAGCTCCCATCCATGGGTTCCATGATGGGTCCCATCCATGAATCCCATCTGTAGGTCCTCGTCCATGGATTCCTGTTCCATATCCTCATCCACAGCTCCCACCCATGGGTTCCAGGATGGGTTCCTTCTATGGATCCCATCTCTAGGTCCTCATCCATGGATTCCCTTCCACAGCTCCCATCCACAGGTTCCATGACAGATTCCGATCCATGGATTCCCATCCTAGATCCCCATCCATAGATTCCCATCCATGGGTTCCATGATGGGTCCCATCCATGAATTCCCAGCAATGGGTCCCATCCATGGATCCCATCTGTAGGTTTTTATCCATGGATTCCCATCCCATACCCCCATCCATGGATTCCCATTCATGGCTGTCATCCATGGATTCCCATCCACAACCCCCATCCATGGGTTACATGATGGGTTCCTTCTATGGATCCCACCTCTAGCTCCTCATCCATGGATTCCCAACCACAGCTCCCATCCATGGGTTCCATGATGGATTCTCACCCCAGACCCCAATCCATCGACTCCCACCCACGGATTCCCACCTGCAGCTCTCATCCATGGGTTCCACCATGAACTCCCACCCCGTCTCTCTCCCATTCCCCATTCCCTGCTCCCTCTCCATCCCGGCGGTGCCGATCCCGATCCCGGTGCTGTCCGGCAGGTGTGGCCTGCGGGGTGGATATGTGGAAGTGGTCAACATGGATCTGGAGGTGAAGGCGCAGCTGTCCAAGCTGGTGTCCGTGCGGCTCTGCCCTCCCGTGCCCGGACAGATGGTCCTGGACATCGTCATGGATCCGCCCAAGCCTGGAGAGCCGTCCTACGAGCGTTTCCAGGCTGTACGGGATGATGGGATGGGGTCGGAATGGGGTGGGATGGGATTGGGATGGGATGGGATGGGATGGGATGGGGTGGGATGGGATGGGGATGGGATGGGATGGATGGGATGGGATATGGGATGGGATATGGGATAGGATGGGATGGGATGGGATATGGGATATGGGATAATGGGATGGGATAATGGGATGGGATGGCACGGGATGGGATATGGGATATGGGATATGGGATGGGATGGGATAATGGGATGGGATGGGATGGGATGGGATGGGATGGGATGGGGTGGGATGGGGTGGGAATGGGATGGGATGGGGATGGGGATGGGATGGGGATGGGATCCATGGGATGGGATGGGATGGGATATGGGATGGGGATGGTGTCAGGATGGAATGAACTGGTGTGGAATGGGATGGGATGGATCCATGGGATGGGATGGATGGGATGGAATGGGATGGGATGAATTGGGATGGGATTGGGATGAAGTTGAGATAGAGATGGGAATGGGAATGGAATTGGGTGGGATGGGATGGGATCCATGGGATGGGATGGGATGGGATCCATGGGATGGGATGGGATGGGATCCATGGGATGGGATGGGATGGGAATGGGACAGGACGCGACGGGACGGGATGGGATGGGATGGGATAATGGGATGGGATAGGATGAGGTAGGAATGGGATGGAATGGGATTGGGATGGGGACAGGATGGGGTGGGATGGGATGGATGGGTTGAGATGGGAATGGGATTGGGATGGGATGGGATGGGATGGGATGGGATGGGATAATGGGATGGGATTGGGATTGGGATTGGGATTGGGATATGGGATGGGATTGGGATGGGATGGGATGAGATGGGATCCATGGGATGGGATGGGATGGGATCCATGGGATGGGATCCACGGGAAGGAATGAGCCAGGTGGAATGTAATGTCCCACCCCGTTCTCCCACAGGAGAAGGAGGCCGTGCTCAACTCCCTGGCGGAAAAAGCTCGGCTGACCCAGGAGATCTTCAACAAAACTCCAGGGATCCACTGCAACCCCGTGCAGGGAGCCATGTACTCCTTCCCACGGATAGACCTCCCGCCCCGCGCCCTGGCCGCCGCCAAGGTCCTCGGGAATGCCGGGATTCCGGCCGGGAAATGTGGGATGGATGGGATGTGACTGGGAATGGATGGGATCTGAACCGGGATGGATGGGATCTGATTGGGATGGATGGGATCCCAACTGGGAGATGTGGAGATAGATGGGATCCCAACTGGGAGATGTGGGGATGGATGGGATCCCAACTGGGAGATGTGGGGATGGATGGGATCTGACTGGGATGGATGGGATCTGAACTGGGATGGATGGGATCTGAACTGGGAGACGTGGGGATGGAGGGGATCTGACTGGGAACGGACAGGATCCCAACTGGGAGATGTGGGATGGATGGGATCTGAACTGGGATGGATGGGATCTGACTGGGATGGATGGGATCTGACTGGGAAGGATGGGATCTGACTGGGATGGATGGGATCTGACTGGGATGGATGGGATCTGACTGGGAAGGATGGGATCTGACTGGGATGGATGGGATCTGACTGGGATGGATGGGATCTGACTGGGATGAATGGGATCTGAACTGGGAGATGTGGGGATGGATGGAAACCGAACTGGGATATGTGGGGATGGGTGGGATCCCAACTGGGATGGATGGGATCCAAACTGGGAGCGGACAGGATCCCAACTGGGACATGTGGAGATGGATGGGATCCAAACTGGGAGACGTGGGGATGGATGGGATCTGACTGAGATGGATGGGATCTGACTGGGAATGGACAGGATCCCAACTGGGAGATGTGGGGATGGATGGGATCTGACTGAGGTGGATGGGATCTGAACTGGGAGGTGTGGGGATGGATGGGATCTGAACTGGGATGGATGGGATCTGACTGGGATGGATGGGATCTGACAGGGAGATGTGGGGATGGATGGGATCCAAACTGGGAATGAACAGGATCCGAACTGGGAGATGTGGGGATGTATGTGATGTGACTGGGAACAGACAGGATCCCAATGGGAATGAACAGGATCCGAACTGGGAGATGTGGGGATGGATGGGATCTGAACTGGGATGGATGGGATCTGAACTGGGATGGATGGGATCTGAACTGGGAGACGTGGGGATGGATGGGATCCGAACTGGGAGATGTGGGGATAGATGGGATGTGACTGGGATGGATGGGATCCCAACTGGGATGTATGGGATCCAAACTGGGAGATGTGGAGATGGATGGGATCTGACTGGGAACGGACAGGATCCCAACTGGGAGATGTGGGATGGATAGGATCTGACTGGGAACGGAGAGGATCCCAATTGGGAACGGACAGGATCCCAACTGGGAGATGTGGGGATTCATGGGATCCAAACAGGGAGATGTGGGGACGGATGGGATCCCAACTGGGATGGATGGGATCCAAACTGGGAATGGACAGGATCCGAACTGGGAGATGTGGGGATGTATGTGATGTGACTGGGAACAAACAGGATCCCAATGGGAATGAACAGGATCCGAACTGGGAGATGTGGGGATGGATGGGATCTGAACTGGGATGGATGGGATCTGAACTGGGAGACGTGGGGATGGATGGGATCCCAACTGGGAGATGTGGGGATGGATGGGATCTGACTGGGAACGGAGAGGATCCCAACTGGGAACTGTGGGGATGGATGGGATCCGAACTGAGAGATGTGGGGATGGATTGGATCTGATTGGGATGGATGGGATCCAAACTGGGAGATGTGGAGATGGATGGGATCTGACTGGGAACGGACAGGATCCCAATTGGGAATGGACAGGATCCCAACTGGGAGATGTGGGATGGATGGGATCCCAACTGGGATGGATGGGATCTGACTGGGATGGATGGGATCCGAACTGGGAGATGTGGGATGGATGGGATCCAAACTGGGATGGATGGGATCTGAACTGGGAGATGTGGGGATGGATGGGATCAATCCTGATCCATATGGGGCTGGCTGGGATCAACCCCAGGAGTTGTGGGACTCATTGGGATCAATCCTGATCCATATGGAGTGTGTGGGATGAACCCCAAGAGCCCTCAGCACGCTGTGGGATCGTATCCCCATTTTTTTGGGATCATATCCCCATTTTTCCGACCCCATCTCAATCCCAAATCCCAGGAGAAGAATCAGGCCCCGGACATGTTCTTCTGCATGAAGCTCCTGGAGGAAACCGGGATCTGCGTCGTCCCGGGAAGTGGCTTTGGACAGCGGGAAGGCACCTTCCACTTCCGGTGGGTTCCCACCCCAAAATTCCCTCTTTTTAGGATCCAAATTATCTGTTCTCAGGATTCCCACCCCAAATTCCCTGTTCCCCCACCCCAAATTCCCTGTTTCCCCACCCTAAATTCTCTGTTCCCAGGGTCCTGGGGGAGGTCTTGTGGTGCCATTCCCAAATTTTTTCCCAAATTTTTTTCCCAATTTCCCTCCCCCCCCTTCCCAGGATGACCATCCTGCCGCCCACGGAAAAGCTGAAGATCCTGCTGGACAAACTGAGCACTTTCTACACCAAGTTCGTCAAGGAATTCTCCTGAGAAACTCTTCTTAAGGAACGTCACCTCCTGTCACCTCCATGTCACCTCCAGCACTCCCCACCCAACACTTCCCACCCGGCTCTGAGTGCCTTTTTTTTTTGGGGAATTCCGGGGGGTGGAATTCCCAAATTCCGGGGGCGGGTCCCCTCTGGGATGTCACCAGGGGGAGGTGACAATAAAGGACAGTGACAAGCAGTGGCCCCGTGTGATTTGGGGTTTTTATGGGATGGAGGGATCGGGGTCAGGAGAATTCCTGCAGGAATTGGGTGTGGAATTGCGTGAGGAGCCGCAGAGCTCGCTGCATGGTTGGCGGTGGCAGCAGCAGGGACAGCCTGGGACAGAGGGAGGGGATGTGGGAGCGGAATCCCAAAATCCCGATATCACGATATCCCAAAACCCCGATATCCCAAATGCTGATATCCTGAAATTCCGATATCCCGAAATCCTGATATCCCAAAATCCCGGTATCCCGAAATCCCAATATCCCAAAATGCCAACATCCTGAAATTCCAATATCCCGAAATCCCAATATCCCAAAATGCCAACATCCTGAAATTCCAATATCCCAAAATCCTGATATCCCAAAATTCTGATGTCCTGATATGAAACATCCCCACATCCCAAAATCCCAAAATCCCAAAATCCCAAAATACAACAATCCCAACATCCAATGCTCAAAATCCAAAGCCAAACATCCTAAAATCCCGATATCCCAACATCCCAACACCCCAAAATCCACCATCCAACACTCCAAATCCAACACCAAACGTCCCAAAACCATCATATCCAACACCCCAAAATCCTAACAACCAACAATCCCAACATCCAACAATCCCAAAATCCCAACATCCCAAAATCCCCAAAATCCCAACATCCCAAAATCCCCAAAATCCCAACATCCCCATACCCCAACATCCAACATTCCAATACAACAATCCCAATATCCAATGCTCAATATCCAACACCGAACATCCCAAATCCCAACATCCCAAAATCCCCAAATCCCCAATATCCCAATATCCAACATCCCAAAATCCCAACATTCAACATCCCAAAATCCAAACTCCCAACATCCCAACACTCAAAATCCAACATCCCAAAATCCCCAAATCCCAACATCCAACACCTAATGCTCAAAATCCAACACAGAACATCTCAACATCCAACAATCCCAAAATCCCAACATCCCAAAATCCCAACATCCAACACCCCAGAATCGCAAAATCCCAACATCCCAACAATCCCAAAATCCCAACATCCCAACATCTCAAATTCCAACATCCCAACATCCCAAAATCCCTATATCAAACATCCCAATAATCCAAAAACCCAATGTCCAACATCCCAAAACCCCAAAATCCAACACCCAACATCCCAAAATCCCAACACCCCAACACCCAACACCCCAAAATCCCAACATCCAACACCCAACTCCACCACCCCGACACCCCAAAACCCCACTCCCCACCCCACTCGGTGTCCCCCCGTACCCCAGGTGGCCGTCGCTGTCCCCTCCCATCCCGAAGTGGCTCCCCGGGGTCACCTCCAGCCCCGTGGCCTCCTGCAGCTTCCGGCAGAAGAAGACGTCGGGCTGCAGCCCCAGCGCCTGCCGAGGCCACCGAGCGGCTGGGACACGGCGGTGGCACCGCGGGGACAGCGGGGTGGCCTTGTCCGGACATCCCCAGTGTCCCCAGGGTGTCCCCTCCCAGAGGGATCCCCACAATCCCACACTGTCCCGTGGCCTCAGGATGTCCCACCCCAGAGGGTTCCCCACAATCCTAGAGGGTTCCCCACGTCCCCAAAGTGTCCCATGTCCCCAGGATGTCCTGGACATCTACATTGTCCAGTGTCCTGGAGAGCCCCATATCCCCAGGATATCCTATATCCCAGGATATCCCATATCCCCAGGATGTCCCATATACCAAGGATGTCCCATATCCCATCCCATATCCCCATCCCACCCCATATCCCCATCCCATATCCCAGCCCATCCCATATCCCCAGAATGTCCCATGTCCCCAGGATGTCCCACATCCCATCCCATCCCATATCCCATCCCATCCCATCCCATATCGATCCCATATCTCATCCCATCCCATATCCCATCCCATCCCATCCCATATCCCATCCCATCCCACATCCCATCCCATATCCCATCCCACCCCATATCCCATCCCATATCCCACCCATATCCCATCCCATCCCATATCCCATCCATCCCATATCCATCCCACCCCATATCCACCCATATCCACCCCATATCCCATCCCACCCCATATCCCATCCCATATCCACCCCATATCCCACCCCATATCCCATCCCATCCCATATCCCACCCCATATCCCATCCCACCCCATATCCCACCCAACCATCCCATATCCCATCCCATCCCATATCCCATCCCATATCCCATTCCATATCCCATTCCATATCCCACCCCATATCCCACCCCATATCCCATCCCACCCCATATCCCCGCACCCCGCAGTGCCATGTCCCCACTGTCCCTGCTGTCCCGCTGTCCCCACCCCAGGTCTCTCCCGTCCCCCCGCGGGGCTCACCCGGGCCTGGCTGCGGGCTCGGGGTGGGATGGGGACACGGGGGAAGGCGCGGGGACCCCCGGCCGGGGGCTGGCAGCGGATCCCGGGGACACGGCCCAGCTCCTCCTGCAGCCGCCGGGCGTTGGTGGCCAGAGCCCGGCACAGCTCCCGGCGGTGCTGCGCGGAGTGGAACCGGGTTGGGGTTGGGAAATAGGGGATTGGGGTTGGGGTTGGGGTTGGGGTTGGGGTTGGGATTGGGGTTGGGGTTGGGATAGGGAAAGAGGGGATTGGGATTGGAAATAGAGGATTGGTATTGGGGATTGGGGAAAGAGGGGATTCAGAAAGAGGGGATTCAGATTGGGATTGGAAATGGGGGATTGGGATTGGGATTGAGATTAGGGTTAGAGTGGGGAATGGGGTGGGGATTGGGATGGAGATTGGGATGGGAAATAGGGGATTGGGGTTGGGGTTGGGGTTGGGGTGGGGTTGGGATTGGGAAATAGGAGATTGGGATTGGAAATAGAGGATTGGGATTGGGGATTGGGGAAAGAGGGGATTCAGATTGGGATTGGAAATGGGGGATTGGGATTGGGACTGAGATTAGGGTTAGAGTGGGGAATGGGGTGGGGATTGGGATGGAGATTGGGATGGGAAATAGGGGATTGGGGTTGGGGTTGGGATTGGGGTGGGATTGGGATTGGGATTGGGATAGGGGTTGGTTTGGGGGTGAGATCGGTAGTGGTATTGGGATTGGGATTGGTATTGGTCTTGGTTTGGATTGGGATTGGGGTAAGGATTGGGATTGGGGTGGGGATTGGGATTTGGAGTTGGGGTGAGATTGGGGTCAGGATGGGATTGGGACTGGGATAGGGATTGAGATTGGGGTTGGGATTGGAGAAATAGGGGATTGGGATTGGGATGGGATTGGGATTTGGGGTTGGGATGGGGTTGGCACCGGGATTGGGATTGGGGTGGGATTGGGAGTGGGATTGGGGTGGGATTAGGGTGGGATTGTGATAAAGGGATTGGGATTGGGAAAAGGGAATTGGGATTGGGAAAAGGGAATTGGGATTGGGGAAATAGGGGATTGGGATTGGGGAAATAGGGGATTGGGGTGGGATTGGGATTTGGGGTTGGGATGGGGATTGGGGTGGGATTGAGGTGGGGTGGAGAAGAGTCCAGGATGGGGATTGGGTTGAGATGGGGATGGGATGGGATAAATTTGGGATGGGATGGGATGGGATGGGATGGGATGGGATGGGATGGGATAAATTTGGGATAAATTTGGGATGGGAACAGGGTGGGCACAGAACATCCCCCACCTCCTCCATGGCCGCTCCGCCGGGCTCCATGGCCACGTCCAGCATCACCTGGCCCAGCACGGGCGGATACACCGAGAGCCCCCAGGTGTGGAAGTTCCTCAGGACGCTCCGGTCGATGTTCACCAGCTCCAGGAATCCCGCCCGGATCCCTCCCCTGGGACACAGCGCCGAGGGAACGGCCAGGATGGGGTCATTCCGGCGGGATCGGGGTTTTTCGGGAATTCCCACTCACCCCGCGATGCCTTTGGACAGGGAGTAGGTGGAGACGAGCTGGACGCTGGTGGCCAGCGGTGTCCCCAGCTCGGCCAAGACGCGCCGGAAGGGGAGGAAGGGACGATCCGGGAGGAAGGCTCGTTCCTGATGGACCTGAGGATGGGGATTGGGATTGGGATTGGGATTTGGATTGGGATTGGGATTTGGATTGGGATTGGGATTTGGATTGGGATTGGGTTGGGATTGGGATGGGGGTTGGGAGTGGGATTGGGATTGGATTGGGATTGGGATTGGGATTGGATTGGGATCAGGGATTGGGGTTGGATTGGGATTGGGTTGGGATTGGGATTGGGATTGGGATTGGATTGGGATTTGGATTGGATTGGGATTGGGATTGGGTTGGGATTGGGATGGGGGTTGGGAGTGGGATTGGGATTGGATTGGGTTTGGGATTGGGATTGGGATTGGGATTGGGATTGGATTGGGATCAGGGATTGGGGTTGGATTGGGATTGGGTTGGGATTGGATTGGGGTTGGCATTGGGATTGGGATTGGATTGGGTTTGGGATCAGGGATTGGGATTGGGAGTGGGAGTGGGATTGGGATTGGATTGGGATTGGGATCGGGATTGAGATTGGATTGGGATCAGGATTGGATTGGGATTGGGATTGGGATTGGGATCAGGATCAGGATCAGGATCGGGATCGGGATCAGGATCTGGATCGGGATCGGGATCGGGATCGGGATCGCGATTCTGATTGGGATTGGATTGGATTGGTATTGGGATTGAGATTGGGATTGGGATTGGGATCAGGATTGGGACTGGAGTCGGGGTCGGGATTGGGATTGGGATTGGGATTGAGATTGGGATCAGGATTGGGTTTGGGGGGGTCAATCCCTCCCCCTAAAAAAAATTCCCCAAAAAGTTCTCACCCACCTCATCAGCCAGCAGCAGCAGGGACTCCTCGGCCGCCAGCCGGACAATGCTCTCCATGTCCTCCCGGCTGAGGACGTGTCCTGCGGGGACAGGGAAACTGAGGCACGGGATGGGAATGGCTGGAATTCATTGGGAAACTGAGGAACAGGATGGGAATGGCTGGGATTCATTGGGAAACTGAGGCACGGGATGGGAATGAGCAAATCCCAAAAGGAAACTGAGGCACAGGATGGGAATAATCATACCCCAAAGTGAAAATGAGGCACGGGATGGGTTTAACCGGATCCCACAGGGAAACTGAGGCACAGGATGGGTTTAACTGGAATTCCAAAAGGAAACTGAGGCACGGGATGGGAATAACTGGAATTCCAAAGGGAAACTGAGGCACGGGATGGGAATAACTGGAATTCCAAAGGGAAACTGAGGCACGGGATGGGAATAACTCGAATTCCAAAGGGAAACTGAGGCACGGGATGGGAATAACTCGAATTCCAAAGGGAAACTGAGGCACGGGATGGGTTTAATTGGATGCCAAAGGGAAACTGAAACACTAGTTGGGTTTAACCCGATCCCACAGGGAAACTGAGGCACGGGATAGGAATAACTGCACCCCACAGGGAAACTGAGGCACAGGCCCGTCCCACCCCACACTCACCCGTGGGGTCCCCGGGGTTGACCACCCACAGCACCTTGGGCTGGCAGCGGCTCCGCGCTTCCCGCAGCGCCCGGCGGAGCGCGGCCACGTCCGGGGCCCAGCGGCAGGATTCCCACAGGGGGTACGGGATGGGCACCAGCCCTGCCAGCCCCGCGGCCGCCGGGCACAGCCAGGGGCCGGGCACGGGCACCAGCACCCCCGCGGGCAGCTCTGGAGCCGGGGTGGCCACCAGGGACAGCATGTCCTGCGGGGAAAATAGGGGATCTGTGCTGGGATCGGTCATGGGATTTGTCATGGGATCTGTCCTGCTATCTGTCCTGCTATCTGTCCTGCTATCTGTCCTGGGATCCGGTGCCCATCCTCCCCACATCCCATTCCCCATTTCCCATTCCCCATCCCATATCCCATATCCCATTCCCATAACCCATATCCCATTCCCATAACCCATATCCCATTCCCATATCCCCATATCCCCATATCCCCATATTCCCATATCCCATATCCCATATCCCATTCCCCATATCCCCATATCCCCATATTCCCATATCCCATATCCCATATCCCATCCCCATATCCCATCCCCATATCCCATCCCCATATCCCCATATCCCATATCCCATATCCCATATCCCATATCCCATATCCCATATCCCATCCCCATCCCCATATCCCATCCCCATATTCCATTCCCCATCCCCATATCCCATCCCATATCCCACATCCCATCCCCATATCCCCATATCCCATTCCCATCCCATATCCCATTCCCCAATCGCATACCCCATCCCATATCCCATCCCCATATCCCATTCCCATCCCCATATCCCATTCCCCATCCCATATCCCAACCCCATTCCCCATTCCCATATCCCATATCCCCATATCCCAATCCCCATATCCCCATATCCCATTCCCATATCCCATTCCCCATCCCATTCCCCATTCCCCATATCCCATATCCCATTCCCCATCCCCATATCCCATCCCCATATCCCATCCCCATATCCCATTCCCATATCCCATTCCCCATCCCATTCCCCATTCCCCATATCCCATTCCCCATATCCCATTCCCCATATCCCATCCCCATATCCCATTCCCATATCCCATCCCCACATCCCATTCCCCATCACGATATCCCTTTCCCCATCCCCATATCCCATCCCCATATCCCATATCCCATTCCCCATATCCCATATCCCATTCCCATCCCCATCCCCATATCCCATTCCCCATCCCATATCCCATATCCCATATTCCATATCCCATATCCCATTCCCTTTCCCCATCCCCATATCCCATTCCCCTTATCCCATATCCCACATCCCATCCCCATATCCCCATATCCCATTCCCATCCCATATCCCATTCCCCAATCGCATACCCCATCCCATATCCCATCCCCATATCCCCCATCTCCATATCCCATTCCCCATATCCCATTCCCCATATCCCATTCCCCATCCCCATTCCCATATCCCATTCCCCATATCCCATTCCCCATCCCCATATCCCATTCCCACATCCCATTCCCATTCCCCATATCCCATTCCCATATCGCATATCCCATATCCCATTCCCCTTATCCCATATCCCATATCCCATTCCCATATCCCACTCCTATATCCCCATTCCCATCCCCATATCCCATCCCCACATCCCATATCCCATCCCCACATCCCATTCCCCATATTCCATATCCCATTCCCCATCCCATATCTCAACCCCATATCCCATTCCCCATCCCCATTCCCCATCCCCATTCCCCATCCCCATATCCCATTCCCCATCCCATATCCCATATCCCATATCCCATATTCCATTCCCCATCCCCATTCCCCATCCCATATCCCATCCCATATTCCATTCCCCATCCCCATTCCCCATCCCATATCCCATATCCCATATTCCATTCCCCATCCCCATTCCCCATCCCATATCCCACATCCCATCCCCATATCCCCATATCCCCATATCCCATTCCCATCCCATATCCCATTCCCCAGTTGCATACCCCATCCCATATCCCATCCCCATATCCCATTCCCCATCCCCATATCCCATATCCCATTCCCATATCCCATATCCCATCCCATATCCCATCCCCATATCCCATTCCCCATTCCCCATATCCCATTCCCCATCCCATATCCCATCCCGTATCCCATCCCCATATCCCATCCCCATATCCCATTCCCCATCCCCATATCCCATCCCATATCCCATCCCCATATCCAATTCCCCATCCCATATCCCATCCCCATATTCCATTCCCCATCCCCATATCCCATCCCGTATCCCATCCCTATATCCCATCCCCATATCCCATTCCCCATCCTGTGCCCACCCCATGGCCCATCCATCCCCATGGTCACCGCTGTCCCCAGTGCCACCCCAGGCTGTCCCCCGGTGTCCCCTGGCTCACCACCAGCGCGGCCGCGGTGCCGGCGGTGGGCACGACGTTCCGGGGGTCACAGGCGATGCCACCGTCGCGGTGCTCCAGGAACCGCGCCACCCGCGCTGCCACCACGTCCGTCACGTACTCCAGGTTGTAGGCGCCTGAGGAGAGGGTGGCGTCCGTGGATTTGGCACTGGAATGTCCTGGTATCTGTCCCCAAATCTGTCCCCAGATCTGTCCCCAGATCTGGTGCCCATCCCATATCCCATTCCTCACCCATGGTGCCACCCCTGTGCCCATCCCATGACACATTTGTCACCAGATCTGTCCCTGGATCTGTCCTGGGGTCTGTCCCCAAATCTGTCCCCAGATCTGGTGCCCATCCCATATCCCATTCCTCACCCATGGTGCCACCCCTGTGCCGATCCCATGGCACATCGGTCCCCAGATCTGTCCCTGGATCTGTCCTGGGGTCTGGTGACTCCCTGTATCCCATTCCCCATCCCATTCCCAGCATCCCATTTATCCCATTTATCCCATTCTCATATCCCATTCCCTGTATCCCATTCCCCATTACCCACTGCATTCCCACCCCATTCTCCATATGCAATTTATCCCATTCCCCATACCCCATTTATCCCATTCCCTGAATCCCATTCCCCATCCCATTCCCATATCCCATATCCCATTCCCATATCCCATTCCCATATCCCATTTATCCCATTCCCCACTCCATTCCCACCCCATTCCCGATACCCCATTTATCCCATTCCCACCCCATTTCCCATATCGCATTCCCCATATCCCATTCCCTGTATCCCATTTATCCCATTCCCTGAATCCCATTCTCCATCCCATTTCCCATATCCCATTCCCCATATCCCATTCCCCAAATCCCATTCCCATATCCCATTCCCATATCCCATTCCCATATCCCATTCCCCACCCCATTCCCACCCCTTCCCCATATCCCATGTATCCCATTCCCCACCTCATTCCCACCCCATATCCCATTCCCCATATCCCATTTATCCCATTTATCCCATATCCCATTTATCCCATATCCCATTTATCCCATTCCCCATATCCCATTCCCCAAATCCCATTCCTGTATCCAATTTTCCATATCCCATTATCCACTGCATTCCCACCCCATTCCCCATATCCCATTTATCCCATTTATCCCATACCCCATTTATCCCATTTATCCCATTCTCTATCCCATTTATCCCATTAATTTATCCCATTAATTAATCCCATTAATCCCACCTGGGCTCCCTCCCTGCAATTCCCGCAGGATCCGTCTGGCGTGTCCCTTGGCCTCCTCGGGAATGTCCCCATTCTCCAGGAGCGCGGGGTAGGCGCAGATGGCGGCCACCTGCGGGGACACAGCTGTCCCCAAGCTCCCGCCACCTCCCGGGACATTCCCACGGGACATTCCATTGGGATATTCCTCGGGATATTCCTCGGGATATTCCCGTTACCTGCCGCAGGAATTTGGGCGCCTGGCGGCTCTCGGCGTCCTCGGATTGGCGCTCGGTGACATCGGGGATGGCCTTGGGGACAGGAGGTGGCGTCACCCCTCTGTCCCCTCCCCGTCCCCAAATCCCAGGGGTGTGTCCAGGAAGGAATTCCGGGATGGGAATGTGGGGACAACGCGGAGGTGGAGAGGGACACAGGGACAGGGGGATCCCTGGAATTTCGGGAATTTTGGGATTCCATAAGTCCTGTGGGTCCCTGGGTGACTTTGGGGACCCCTGGATGGCCCTGGGGATCCCTGGAATTTTGGGAATTTTGGGATTCCTTGGATCCTGTGGGTCCCTGGGTGGCCTTGGGGACCCCAGGATGGCCTTGGGGACTCCTGGGTGGTCTTGGGGACCCCTGGAATTTTGGGAATTTTGGGATTCCATAAATCCTGTGGGTCCCTGGGTGACCTTGGGGACTCCTGGGTGGTCTTGGGGACCCCTGGAACTCCAGGAATTTTGGGATTCCATGGGACCTGGGTGACCCTGAGGACCCCTGGATGGCCTTGGGGACCCCTGGAACTCTTGGAATTTTGGGATTCCATGGATCCCGAGGGACCTAGGTTGCCTTGGGGACCCCTGGGTGGCCCTGGGGACCCCTGGGTGGCCTTGGGGACCCCTGGAATTTTGGGAATTTTGGGATTCCATAAATCCTGTGGGTCCCTGGGTGACCTTGGGGACTCCTGGGTGGTCTTGGGGACCCCTGGAACTCCAGGAATTTTGGGATTCCATGGATCCCAAGGGACCTGGGTGGCCTTGGGGACCCCTGGAATTTTGGGAATTTTGGGATTCCATAAATCCTGTGGGTCCCTGGGTGGCCTTGGGGACCCCTGGATGGCCCTGGGGATCCCTGGAATTTTGGGAATTTTGGGATTCCTTGGATCCTGTGGGTTCCTGGGTGGCCTTGGGGACTCCTGGGTGGCCTTGGGGACTCCTGGGTGGTCTTGGGGACCCCTGGAACTCCAGGAATTTTGGGATTCCGTGGGACCTGGGTGACCCTGAGGACCCCTGGATGGCCTTGGGGACCCCTGGAACTCCAGGAATTTTGGGATTCCATGGATCCCATGGGTCCCTGGGTGGCCTTGGGGACCCCTGGAATTTGGGAAATTTTGGGATTCCATAAATCCTGTGGGTCCCTGGGTGGCCCTGGGTGACCTGGGTGGCCTTGGGGACCCATGGCACTCCAGGAATTTTGGGATTCCGTGGATCCCGTGGGTCCCTGGGTGGCCGGGGGGACCCCTGGAATTTTGGGAATTTTGGGATTCCTTGGATCCTGTGGGTCCCTGGGTGACCCTGGGGACTCCTGGGTGGCCTTGGGGACCCCTGGAACTCCAGGAATTTTGGGATTCCATGGGACCTGGGTGACCCTGAGGACCCCTGGATGGCCTTGGGGACCCCTGGAACTCTTGGAATTTTGGGATTCCATGGATCCCGTGGGTCCCTGGGTGGCCTTGGGGACCCCTGGGTGGCCTTGGGGACTCCTGGAATTTCGGGAATTTTGGGATTCCATAAATCCTGTGCGTCCCTAGGTGACCCTGGGTGACCTGGGTGGTCTTGGGGGACCCCTGAAACTCTTGGAATTTTGGGATTCCATAAATCCTGTGGGTCCCTGGGTGGCCTTGGGGACCCCTGGAATTTCGGGAATTTTGGGATTCCGTGGATCCCGTGGGTCCCTGGGTGGCCTTGGGGACCCCTGGCACTCCAGGAATTTTGGGATTCCGCGGATCCCGTGGGTCTCACCGGTGCCAGCTCCTCCTCGATGCCACCGAGCCCCTCCCTCCGCGGTGCCACCGGAGCCGGGGTGACACCGGTGCCCCACGAGGTGCCAAGGGCTGCCATGACCGCAGCGGGATCGTGATCGGGATCTTTGGGATCTTTGGGAGAGCGCCGGGTTAATGTTTGGGGTCTGGGTTAATGATTAGGGCCCGGGTTAATGATTAGGGTCAACGTTTGGGGTCGTGACCCCGCAGCTGCCATGTGCGGCGGGTGACAAGGGGACACCGAGGGGTGCTGGGCACGGGGGGTCCCTGAGTGGTGCCCACCTGGCACAGGGCTCACCCCGTGCCCAGGGAACTTCCTGCCCCATTTTCCTGCCCCATTTCCCACATTATCCCATTTCCAGCCCCATTTCCCACTCCAATTCCTGCCCCATTCCCCCTATAATCCCTTTTCCAGCCCAATTTTCCGCCCCATTTCCTCCCATTATCCCTTTCCCAGCCCCATTTCCCACCCCATTATCCCATTTCCATCCCCATTTCCCTGTCCCAATTCCCACCCCATTTCCCTCATTATCCCTTTTCCAGCCCCATTTCCCACCCCATTCCCCCCATAATCCCATTTCCAGCCCCTTTTCCCAGCCCCATTTCCCGCCCCATTTCCCCTATAATCCTTTTCCAACCCATTTTCCCAACCCCATTTCCCACCCCATTTCCTATCCCATTAGCCCCATAATCCCTTTTCCAACCCATTTCCCACCCCATTTCTTCCCATAATCCCTTTTCCAGCCCCATTTCCCACCCCATTCCCCTATAATCCCTTTTCCAGCCCCATTTCCAGCCCCATTCCCACATAATCCCTTTTCCAACCCCATTTTCCCTGTCCCATTTCCCACCCCAATTCCCACCCCATTTCCCCCATAATCCCATTTCCAGCCCCTTTTCCCAGCCCCTTTTCCCAGCTGCATTTCTTGCCCTATTTCCTGCCCCATTCCCCTCACTATCCCTTTTCCAACCCCATTTCCTGCCCCATTCCCACATTATCCCATTTCCAGCCTCATTTCCCACCCCATTATCCCATTTCCCACCCCATTCCCACATTATCCCATTTCCAGCCTCATTTCCCACCCCATTATCCCATTTCCCACCCCATTTCCCCCATAATCCCTTTTCCAGCCCCATTTCCCACCCCATTTCCCACCCCATTCCCCCCATAATCCCATTTCCCACCCCATTCCCAGAGCACTCTCTGCTCCATTTTCCAGCCGCATTTCTAGCCCCATTTCCCACCCCATTTCCCACAATCCCTTTTCCCACCCCCTTTTCCCCATAATCCCTTTTCCAGCCCCATTTCCCACCCCATTTCCCCCCATTATCCCTTTTCCAACCCATTTTCCCTGTCCCATTTCCCACCCCATTTCCCATCCCATTAGCCCCATTATCCTATTTCCAGCCCCATTTCCAGCCCTGTTTCCCACCCCAATTCCCACCCCATTTCCCCTATAATCCCTTTTTCAGCCCCATTCCCACCCATTCCACATTATCCCATTTCCAGCCCCATTTCCACCCAATTCCCACCCATTTCCACCATTCCGTCATTATCCCATTTCCTCCATAATCCCCATTTCCCATCCCATTCTCCCCATAATCCCATTTCCCACCCCATTTCCCTCATTATCCCTTTTCCAGCCCCATTTCCCACCCCATTTCCCCCATAATCCCTTTTCCAGCCCCATTTCCTACCCCATTATCCCTATAATCCCTTTTCCAGCCCCTTTACCCTGTCCCATTTCCCACCCCATTTCCTCCCATTCCCCCCATAATCCCTTTTCCAGCCCCATTTCCCACCCCATTATCCATTTCCTGCCCCATTTTCCCCATTATCCCTTTTCCAACCCATTTTCCCTGTCCCATTTCCCACACTATTTCCCATCCCATTTCCCCCATTATCCCAATTTCCCACCCCATTTCCCTATAATCCCTTTTCCAGCCCCATTTCCCACCCCATTCCCCCTATAATCCCATTTCCAGCCCCATTTCCCTGTCCCAATTCCCACCCCATTTCCTCCCATTATCCCATTTCCAGCCCCTTTTCCCACCCCATTTCCCGCCCCAATTCCTCCCATTATCCCTTTTCCAACCCATTTTTCCTGTCCTATTTCCACCCCATTAGCCCCATTATCCCATTTCCCACCCCATTTCCCACCCCATTTCCCACCCCATTCCCCTCATTATCCCATTTCCCCCATAATCCCAATTTCCCATCCCATTTCCCCCATAATCCCTTTTCCAACCCATTTTCCCTGTCCCATTTCCCACACTATTTCCCATCCCATTAGCCCCATTATCCCAATTTCCCACCCCATTTCCCTATAATCCCTTTTCCAGCCCCATTTCCCATCCCATTAGCCCCATTACCCCATTTCCAGCCCCATTTTCCACCCCATTTCCCACCCCATTTCCCGCCCCAATTCCCCCCATTATCCCTTTTCCAACTCATTTTCCCTGTCCCATTTCCCACCCCATTTCCTCCCATTACCCCCATAATGCCTTTTCCAGCCCCAATTCCTGCCCCATTTCCTCTATAATTCTTTTCCCAGCCCCATTTCTCACCCCATTTCCCCCATAATCCCTTTTCCAGCCCCATTTCCCACCCCATTTCCAGCCCCATTCCCCTCATTATCCCATTTCCCCTATAATCCCATTTCCCACCCCATTTCCCACCATAATTCCATTTCCCACCCATTTCCCACCCCATTTCCACCATTTCCCATCCCATTCCAGCCCCATTTCCCATCCCAATTCCCACCCATTTCCCCATTATCCCATTTCCCCACTATCCCATGTCCCCCATAATCCCAATTTCCCACCCCATTTCCCCATAATCCCTTTTCCAGCCCCATTTCCACCCATTTCCCACCCCATTTCCCCCATAATCCCATTTCCCACCCCATTCCCAGAGCACTCTCTGCCCCATTTTCCAGCCCCATTTCTAGCCCCATTTCCACCCCATTTCCCCACAATCCCTTTCCCCATTTCCCCCATAATCCCTTTTCCAGCCCCATTTCCCGCCCCATTTCCCCTATAATCCCTTTTCCAGCCCCTGTACCCTGTCCCATTTCCCGCCCCATTTCCCATCCCATTAGCCCCATTACCCCATTTCCAGCCCCATTTCCCACCCCATTCCCCTATAATCCCATTTCCAGCCCCATTTCCCACCTCATTCCCCTATAATCCCTTTTCCAGCCCCATTTCCCATCCCATTAGCCCCATTATCCCTTTTCCAACCCATTTTCCCTGTCCCATTTCATCCCATTAGCCCCATTATCCCATTTCCCACCCCATTTCCAGCCCCATTCCCCCCATAATCCCTTTTCCAGCCCCATTTCCCACCCCATAACCCCAGTTCCCCCACCCCATTTCCCCCATAATCCCATTTCCCACCCCATTCCCCCACAATCCCATTCCCATTCCCTTTTCCCCGTTCCGCTCCCCACCCCGCTCCTGTCCCCTCCGCGTCCCTTCCCTGTCACCTCCCCCTGGCGCTTCGCCACCGCCGCCCTTAGCGCCATGGCGGCCGAGGGGACAGCGGGGACAGCGGGGACAGCGGGGACAGAGGGGACAGAGGGGACAGAGGGGACAGCGGGGACAGCGGGGACAGCAGGGACAGCGGGGACAGAGGGGACAGCGGGGACAGAGGGGACAGCGGGGACAGCGGGGATAGCGGGGACAGCGGGGACAGCGGGGACAGAGGGGACAACAGGGACAGCGGGGACAGCGGGGACAGCGGGGACAGCGGGGACAGCGGGGACAGAGGGGACAGCGGGGACAGAGGGGACAACAGGGACAGCGGGGACAGAGGGGACAGAGGGGACAGCAGTGTCACCCCTGGACTGCAGCGGCGATGACCTTCAGGCCATGGGGAGCCGCTGCCACTCCTGCGCCAGGTACCGGGAATGTCCCCAAGGGAATGTCCCCTGGTGTCCCCTATGTCCCACCGGGAATGTCCCCCCGTGTCCCTCCAGTGTCCCACCGGGAATGTCCCCCCGGAATGTCACCCCGGGATGTCCCTCGGCAATGTCATCCCAGAATGTCCCCTCGGCAATGTCCCCAGCAATGTCCCCCCGGCAATGTCCCCCAGGGAATGTCCCCTCGGGAATGTCCCCTGGTGTCCCCAATGTCCCACCGGGAATGTCCCCCAGTGTCCCCCCAGTTCCCACCGGCAATGTCCCCACCGGCAATGTCCCCTCTGTCCCCGCAGCTCCCCCCGGGAACGTCCCTCTGCAATGTCCTTCCGGAATGTCCCCTCGGCAGTGTCCCTCCGGAATGTCCCCTCGGCAATGTCCCACCGGGGATATCCCCCAGGGGATGTCCCCCAGGGAATGTCCCCTCGGGAATGTCACCCGGCAGTGTCCCCCTGGGAATGTCCCCCAGGGAATGTCCCCCGGAATGTCCCCAGCAATGTCCCCAGCAATGTCCCCCCGGCAATGTCCCCAAGGGAATGTCCCACTGGGAATGTCCCCCTGCAACGTCCCCAGGGAATGTCCCCAGCAATGTCCCCCCGAGTGTCCCCCCGGGATGTCCCCCCAGCAATGTCCCCTCGGGAATGTCCCCCCGGGATGTCCCCCAGCAATGTCCCCCCGGCAATGTCCCCACGGCAATGTCCCCAGCAATGTCCCCCAGCAATGTCCCCAGCAATGTCCCCCAGCAATGTCCCTCAGCAATGTCCCCACGGCAATGTCCCGGCAATGTCCCCAGCAATGTCCCCTCAGCAATGTCCCCTCAGCAATGTCCCCTCAGCAATGTCCCCTCAGCAATGTCCCCCCAGCAATGTCCCCACGGCAATGTCCCCACGGCAATGTCCCCTCAGCAATGTCCCCAGCAATGTCCTCTCAGCAATGTCCCCAGCAATGTCCTCTCAGCAATGTCCCCAGCAATGTCCCTCAGCAATGTCCCTCGGCAATGTCCCCCAGCAATGTCCCCACGGCAATGTCCTCAGCAATGTCCCCCAGCAATGTCCCTCAGCAATGTCCCCAGCAATGTCCCCACGGCAATGTCCCTCAGCAATGTCCCCACCGCAATGTCCCTAGCCATGTCCCTCAGCAATGTCCCCAGCAATATCCCCGGCAATGTCCCCGACATGTCCCCAGCAATGTCCCTCAGCAATGTCCCTCAGCAATGTCCCCAGCAATGTCCCTCAGCAATGTCCCCAGCAATGTCCCACGGCAATGTCCCTCAGCAATGTCCCCACCGTGTCCTAGCCATGTCCCTCAGCAATGTCCCTCAGCAATGTCCCCGGCAATGTCCCCCAGCAATGTCCCTCAGCAATGTCCCAGCAATGTCCCCCCAGCAATGTCCCCACGGCAATGTCCCCATGGCAATGTCTCCCCAGCAATGTCCCCACGGCAATGTCCCCCCAGCAATGTCCCCTCAGCAATGTCCCCATGGCAATGTCCCCTCAGCAATGTCCCCCCGGCAATGTCCCCAGCAATGTCCCCGGGTCACTCTCTGTCCCCATTCCCAGATTTTGGCTGCCCGCGTCTTTCCCGAACTTTTGGGATTCTCCTCTCTGCCCGAGGCTGAGCCAGGAGCGTCCTGCGGGAGATGGAATGTGGGGACATCGGTGGGACCGACCCTAAAAGGGTTTGGGATCGACCCTAAAAAGGGGTTTGGGGTTTTTAGGATCGACCCTAAAGGGGGTTTGGGGTGTTTGGGATTGACCCCAAAGGTGTTTGGGTGTTTGGGATCGACCCTAAAGGGTTAGGGGTGTTTGGGATAAACCCTAAAGGGTTTGGGGTGTTTGGGATTGACCCCAAAAAGGAGTTTGGGATCGACCCCAAAGGGCTTGGGATTGACCCTAAAGGGTTTGGGGTGTTTGGGATAAACCCTAAAGGGTTTGGGGTGGTTGGGATCGACCCTAAAGGTGTTTGGGATTGACCCTTAAAGGGGTTTGGGGTCTTTGGGATTGACCCTAAAGGGTTTGGGGGGTTTGGGAGGTTTGGGATCGACCCCAAAAAAGGGTTTGGGATCGACCCCAAAAAGGGCTTTGGGATCAACCCTAAAGGGTTTGGGGTGTTTGGGATTGACCCCAAATGGGGTTTTGGGGTATTTGGGATTGACACCAAAAGGGGTTTGGGCTGTTTGGGATCGACCCCAGAGGGGTTTGGGGTGTTTGGGATCGACCCTAAAGGGTTTGGGGTGTTTGGGATTGACCTTAAATGGGGTTTGGGGTGTTTGGGATCGACCCCAAATAGGTTTGGGGTTTTTAGGATCAACCTCAGAGGGGTTTGGGGTGTTTGGGATAAACCCCAAAGGGGGTTTGGGGTGTTTGGGATTGACCACAAAGGGGCTTTGGGATCGACCCCAAAAGGGGTTTGGGATCGACCCTAAAGGGTTTGGGATCAACCCTAAAGGGTTTGGGATCGACCCTAAAGGGTTTGGAGTGTTTCAGATCGACCCTAAAGGGGTTTGGGATTGACCCTAAAGGGTTTGGGACCGACCCCAAAACGGCTTCGGGGTCTTTGGGATCGACCCTAAAGGGGTTGGGGTGTTTGGGATTGACCCTAAAGGGTTTGGGGTGGCTGGGATCGACCCTAAAGGGGTTTGGGATCGACCCTAAAAAGGGGTTTGGGCTGGCTGGGATCGACCCCAAAGGGGTTTGGGGTGTTTGGGATTGACCCTAAAGGGTTTGGGGTGGTTGGGATTGACCTGAAGGTGTTTGGGATTGACCCTTAAAGGGGTTTGGGGTGTTTGGGATTGACCCTAAAGGGTTTGGGGGGTTTGGGATCGACCCCAAAAAAGGGTTTGGGATTGACCCCAAAAAAGGGTTTGGGATCGACCCCAAAAAAGGGTTTGGGATTGACCCCAAAAAAGGGTTTGGGATCGACCCCAAAAAGGGTTTGGGATCGACCCTAAAGGGGTTTGGGGTGGCTGTGATCGACCCTAAAGGGTTTGGGATTGGCCCTAAAGGGTTTGGGGTGGTTGGGATTGACCTGAAAGTGTTTGGGATTGACCCTTAAAGGGGTTTGGGATTGGCCCTAAAAGGGTTTGGGGTGGTTGGGATTGACCTGAAAGTGTTTGGGATTGATCCTAAAGGGGTTTGGGGTCTTTGGGATTGACCCTAAAGGGTTTGGGGTGATTGGGATCGACCCCAAAAGGGGTTTGGGATTGACCCCAAAGGGATTGGGGTGTTTGGGATCAACCTTAAAGGGTTTGGGGTGTTTGAGATCGACCCCAAAAACGGGTTTGGGATCGACCCCAAAAAAGGGTTTAGGATCGACCCCAAAAAGGGCTTTGGGATCGACCCTAAAGGGTTTGGGGTGTTTGGGATTGACCCCAAAAAGGCTTTGGGATCGACCCTACAGGGTTTGGGATTGACCCTAAAGGGGTTTGGGGTGGTTGGGATTGACCTGAAGGTGTTTGGGATTGACCCTAAAGGGGTTTGGGGTCTTTGGGATTGACCCCAGAGGAGTTTGGGGTGTTTGGGATTGACCTTAAATGGGGTTTGGGGTGTTTGGGATCGACACCAAATAGGTTTGGGGTTTTTAGGATCGACCCCAGAGGGGTTTGGGGTGTTTGGGATAAACCCTAAAGGGTTTGGGGTGTTTGGGATTGACCACAAAGGGGCTTTGGGATCGACCCCAAAAGGGGTTTGGGATCGACCCTAAAGGGTTTGGGATCGACCCTAAAGGGTTTGGAGTGTTTCAGATCGACCCTAAAGGGGTTTGGGATTGACCCTAAAGGGTTTGGGACCGACCCCAAAACGGCTTTGGGATCGACCCTACAGTGTTTGGGATTGGCCCTAAAGGGGTTTGGGGTGGTTGGGATTGACCTGAAGGTGTTTGGGATTGACCCTAAAGGGGTTTGGGGTCTTTGGGATTGACCCTAAAGGGTTTGGGGGGTTTGGGATTGACCCTAAAGGGGTTTGGGATTGACCCCAAAGGGGTTTGGGGTGGTTGGGATTGACTCTAAAGGGGTTTGGGGTGGTTGGGATCGACCCTAAAAAGGGGTTTGGGGTATTTGGGGTCACCCGGGGGTGGAGGAATCCCAGGAGGGGTTGTGGGGGGATTTATGGGGTGTCCCTGATCTGTGGGGTGGCCCCAAATAACCTATGGGGTTCCTGTTTGAGTTATGGGGTTTCTCAGTTATGGGGTTCCCATTTAAGTTATGGAGTTTCTCAGTTATGGGGTTTCTCATTTATGGGGTTTCTCAGTTATGGGGTTTCTCAGTTATGGGATGCCCCAAAACAATCTATGGGGTTCCTGCTTGAGTTATGGGGTATCTGTCTGAGTTATGGGGTTTCTGGATCCATGGGGTGCCCCAAATAATCTACGGGTTTCCTGCTTGAGTTATGGGGTTTCTGAGTTATGGGATGCCCCCAAACCATCTATGGGGTGTCCCAAACAATCAATGGGTTTCCTGTTTGAGTTATGGGGTTTCTGAGTTATGGGTTTTCTCAGTTATGGGATGTCTGTCTGAATTATGGGGTGTTCTGGATCCATGGGGTGACCCAAAACAGTCTATGGGGTTCCTGTTTGAGTTATGGGGTTCCTGAATTATGGGGTTTCTCAGTTATGGGGTTTCTGAATTATGGGGTGTTCTGGATCCATGAGGTGCCCCAAAACAATCTATGGGGTTCCTGCTTGAGTTATGGGGTGTCTGTCTGAGTTATGGGGTGTTCTGGATCCATGGGGTGCCCCAAATAATCTATGGGGTTCCTGCTTGAGTTATGGGGTTCTTGTTTGAGTTATGGGGTTTCTGAGTTATGGGGTGTCTGTCTGAGTTATGGGGTGTCCTGGATCCATGGGGTGCCCCAAAGTAATCTATGGGGTTCTTGTTTCAGTTATGGGGTTTCTCAGTTATGGGATGCCCCAAAACAATCTATGGGGTTTCTGAGTTATGGGGTGTCTGTCTGAGTTATGGGGTGTCCTGGATCCATGGGGTGCCCCAAACAACCTATGGGGTTCCTGTTTCAGTTATGGGGTTTCTGAATTATGGGGTGACCCCAAACAATCAATGGGGTTCCTGCTTGAGTTATGGGGTCTCTGAGTTATGGGGTTTCTGAGTTATGGGATGTCTGTCTGAATTATGGGGTGTTCTGGATCCATGAGGTGCCCCAAAACAATCTATGGGGTTCTTGTTTCAGTTATGGGGTTTCTGAGTTATGTGGTTTCTCAGTTATGGGGTGCCCCCAAACAATCTATGGGGTTCCTGCTTGAGTTATGGGGTTTCTGAATTATGAGGTTTCTGAGTTATGGGGTTTCTGAGTTATGGGGTTTCTCAGTTATGGGATGCCCCAAAACAATCGATGGGGTTCCTGTTTGAGTTATGGGGTGTCTGTCTGAGTTATGGGGTGTTCTGGATCCATGGGGTGCCCCAAAACAATCTATGGGGTTCTTGTTTCAGTTATGGGGTTTCTGAGTTATGTGGTTTCTCAGTTATGGGGTGCCCCCAAACAATCTATGGGGTTCCTGCTTGAGTTATGGGGTTTCTGAATTATGAGGTTTCTGAGTTATGGGGTTTCTGAGTTATGGGGTTTCTCAGTTATGGGATGCCCCAAAACAATCGATGGGGTTCCTGTTTGAGTTATGGGGTGTCTGTCTGAGTTATGGGGTGTTCTGGATCCATGGGTGTGTTGGTTTGAAAACAAACCAGTAGGAGATCACAAGTCAAAATTGAAATTAAAAATAAGTGAAATAATACAAGGAAAAGCACTGACAAAGTCAGATACAACCTAACACCCTGTTAGGGTGGTAGTAGCAGTCCAACTGAAGTAGTCCAGTTGAAGCGGTGATCCTGTGAAGGTCTAGTCTCCAGCTGAAGATCCAGTGTAGCTCTCGTCCTCTGGGAACCCAGTAGACAGGGCTAGCTCAGGCAGTTCTAAGGCCAGGTTATATCCACGTGGGAACACCTGGTTCCTCCCTCCTGGGCAGAGCATCTCACAATGGGATGAGATAAGTCCATGAGTCACACGGTGGGTCCCTGATGGCTCATTGCCTGTCATGCGGGGTGGGTCGTTAGCAAGTGATAATAGCTAACGGATGGCCCATTGCCTGTCATCCGGAGGGGGTGATAGCAGCTAATGGCCCACAGCTGGTGGTAATAGAATACTTAACTACATCAATATTGCAACCTAGGACATTATCCACCCCTTATTCTATTACCAACTACACAGTTCTCACTTAAGATAAGGTCTCCTTGTGGTACACAACAGGTTTCTCCATCTGCCTGCATCACCCACCAAGTATAACCAGGTCCTTGGGCAAAAACCACTCCACGGATGGGTTTGCCTTTCCCTGAGGTGGGACTAATCCAAACAGTCTTTCCTAAAAAACCTCTTACGTGTACCACAGGGACTTTATCTCCATCCACTGTGTGCAAAGGTTCGGACTCGGCAGGACCGGCTCGATTGATAGAACCCCTTGTGTTAACCATCCAGGTGGCCTTTGCTAAGTTCAGTTCCCAATTTTTGAAGGTTCCCCCGCCAAGTGCCTTCAAAGTTGTCTTAAGTAGTCCGTTGCACCGTTCAACTTTCCCGGCAGCTGGTGCATGATAGGGGATATGGTATATCCATTCAATTCCGTGTTCTCTAGCCCAGGTGCTTATGAGGCCATTCTTGAAATGGGTTCCATTGTCAGACTCGATTCTCTCAGGGGTACCATGTCTCTACAGGACTTGCTTTTCCAGACCCAAGATGGTGTTCCGGGCAGTAGCATGAGGCACAGGGTAGGTCTCTAACCATCCCGTGGTTGCTTCCACCCTGGTCAACACGTAGTGCTTTCCTTGGCGGGTTTGGGGAAGTGTGATGTAGTCAACTTGCCATACTTCCCCATACCTGTACTTTGACCATCGTCCACCATACCACAGAGGCTTCACCCGCTTGGCCTGTTTGATTGCAGCGCAAGTCTCACAGCTGTGGATGACCTGTGAGATGTTGTCCATGGTCAAGTCCACCCTCGGTCACGAGCCCACCTGTATGTCGCATCTCTCCCTTGATGACCAGAGGCATCATGGGCCCAACGAGCTAGAAATAATTCTCCTTTGTGCTGCCAGTCCAGATCCACCTGTGACACTTCCACCTTGGCAGCTCGGTCCACCTGCTCGTTATTACGATGCTCTTCATTAGCCCGACTCTTAGGTACAT
Organism: Lichenostomus cassidix; assembly: GCF_008360975.1. Classification (NCBI taxonomy): domain Eukaryota; kingdom Metazoa; phylum Chordata; class Aves; order Passeriformes; family Meliphagidae; genus Lichenostomus; species Lichenostomus cassidix. The sequence goes on along the minus strand of NC_139482.1, from coordinate 151,368,643 downwards.
GTGCATCCACGTGTCGAACTTTCACAGTCAGCTTTTCTGCCCGGGCGGCGATGTCCTGCCAAATCTCAGCGGCCCAGATGGGTTTTCCTCTGCGCTGCCAGTTAGCCTTTCTCCAGCGATCTAACCATCCCCACAGTGCATTGGCTACCATCCAGGAGTCGGTGTAGAGATAAAGCCTTGGCCATTTCTCTCGTTCAGCAATATCCAAAGCCAGTTGGATGGCTTTAAGCTCTGCGACCTGACTCGATCCACCTTGTCCCTCAGTAGCCTGTACAGCTTGTCGTGTGGGGCTCCATACTGCAGCTTTCCATCTCCGATCTGCGCCTACAATTCGGCAGGAACCATCGGTGAAGAGGGCATAGCGTCTTTCACTCTCTGGCAGTTCATTATATGGGGGTGCTTCCTCGGCACGTGCTACTTGCTCCTCTGCATCTTCTGAAGATAATTTAAAAGTCTCACCTTCAGGCCAGTTTGTTATAATTTCCAGAATCCCAGGGCGATTCGGGTTTCCAATACGGGCGCGCTGTGTGATGAGGGCAATCCATTTGCTCCACGTGGCATCAGTGGCATGGTGGGTAGAGGGAACCCTTCCCTTGAACATCCACCCCAGCACTGGCAGTCGGGGTGCAAGGAGAAGTTGTGTATCTGTGCCGATCACCTCTGAGGCGGCTTGGACTCCTTCGTAAGCTGCCAAGATTTCTTTCTCAGTGGGAGTGTAGTTGACTTCAGACCCTCTGTAACTTCGACTCCAGAATCCCAGTGGTCGACCTCGGGTCTCACCAGGCACTTTCTGCCAAAGGCTCCAGGACAGACCATGGCTCCCGGCTGCAGAGTAAAGCACATTCTTTACCTCTGGTCCTGTCCTGACTGGGCCAAGGGCTACCGCATGAGCAATCTCCTGTTTGATCTGGGTGAAGGCTTGCTGCTGTTCAGGGCCCCAGTGGAAATCGTTCTTCTTGCGGGTTATGAGGTAGAGAGGACTCACGATCTGGCTGTACTCAGGGATGTGCATTCTCCAAAAGCCTATGGCACCTAGGAAAGCTTGCGTCTCCTTCTTGTTGGTTGGTGGAGACATCGCGATGATCTTGTTGATGACCTCAGAAGGAATCTGACGCCGTCCGTCTTGCCACTTTACTCCCAGGAACTGGATCTCTCGGGCAGGTCCCTTGACTTTACTCTTCTTGATGGCAAAACCGGCTTCCAGGAGAATTCTGATGATTTTCTCTCCTTTCCCAAATACTTCCGTTGCTGTGTCCCCCCACACAATGATGTCATCAATATACTGCAGATGTTCTGGAGCCTCACCCTTTTCCAGTGCCGCCTGGATCAGTCCATGGCAGATGGTGGGACTGTGCTTCCACCCCTGGGGCAATCGGTTCCACGTGTACTGCACACCTCTCCAGGTGAAAGCAAACTGAGGCCTGCACTCTGCTGCCAGAGGAATGGAGAAAAAGGCATTGGCAATGTCAATGGTCGCATACCACTTTGCTGCCTTGGATTCCAGCTCATACTGAAGTTCCAACATGTCCGGTACAGCAGCACTCAGTGGTGGTGTGACTTCATTCAGGCCACGGTAATCCACCGTCAGTCTCCATTCTTCACTGGACTTACGCACCGGCCATATAGGGCTGTTAAAGGGTGAGTGAGCCTTGCTAACCACCCCTTGGCTCTCCAGATCCCGAATCATCTTATGGATGGGGGCCACAGAGTCTCTGTCAGTGCGGTATTGCCGGCGATGCACTGTTGCTGTAGCAATTGGTACCCGCTGTTCTTCAATTCTCAGTAGTCCTACAGCAGACGGGTTATCTGAGAGACCAGGCAGGCTATTCAGTTGTCTTATGTCTTCTGTCTCTACGGATGCTATCCCAAAAGCCCAGCGATGTCCCTTCGGGTCCTTGAAATATCCACTCCTGAGATAATCTATGCCGAGGATGCATGGGGCGTCTGGACCAGTCACAATGGGGTGTTTCTGCCACTCATTCCCAGTTAAACTCACTTCAGCTTCCAGTACAGTCAGCTGCTGGGATCCTCCTGTCACCCCAGAAATAGAAATGGATTCGGTCCCCACATACCTGGATGGCATCAGGGTGCACTGAGCGCCGGTGTCAACCAAAGCCGTGTATCTTTGTGGGTCAGCCGTGCCAGGCCATCGGATCCACACAGTCCAATAGATCCGATTGTCCCTTTCCTCTACCTGGCTAGAGGCAGGGCTCCTCTAATCCTGTTTTTGGTGCACGATGTTCTTCTCCTGTAAATGTGTTCCTGAGGTCCCTTCAAGAGGATCAGTCATATTATCACTTCCATTTTGTCGGGGGTTCTGTCCACAAGAGACTGGGGCAGTGTTGTACCTAGATGAGCCTCCTGACGTGGATGTTTCTGTTTTCAATTCACGTACCCGGGCTGCTAAGGAGGAGGTGGGTTTCCTATCCCACTTTCTCATGTCTTCCCCATGCTCCTGAAGGAAAAACCAGAGGTCACGTCGTGGAGTTTGTTTTCTTTCCCTGACTGGAGTACGTCTGCTCCTGATGGCAGAGACTCGGGTTGGTTTTGGTGTGGCATGGAAAAATCTTTCTGTGAGCTCTTTCCTTAGTTTCTGATGGCTCTCTTCAATCAATCTCCGGACTTGCTCGGCCAGGTTTGTTTCTACCGATGAGACATGGGTGCGTAGTGGGGCGGTGACAGTGTCCTCATAAATTCTCAGTTTGTTTGCTAACACGCCCACCTGGTCTTCGCCTTCCCTCCACTGCAGTGTTGCCAGGTAACGAGAGTATATCTCTGGTCTGAGCCGCGCGAATCTTAGCCACATTTGTGAAGTGCACCGGACATTATCTGGGCTCTTGGGGAATCTCTCGTTTTCCGAGAAAATGATCTCTAGCACGGCCAATTCCCTCAGGCATCGGATACCTTGTTCTATTGTGTTCCATTTCCTTTGGTGCATCTGGAGGTCTTCTTTGCACAGGTATCTGTCCCGTACACTCAGCAGCAATCGCCGCCAGAGGCTGAGAGTTTCCTGGGTTTTCCCAATCCCTTGGTCAATGACCACATCCTGAGACAGGGATCCCAGTTGTCTGGCCTCACTTCCGTCCAGAATAGTGTCATTAGCTGCGGCGTCCCAGATACGGAGCAGCCAGGTCAAGATGGACTCATTTGCCTGCCGGGTGAATTCCCTCCGTAGGTCACGCAGCTCCCCCAGGGATAGAGAGCGAGTGATGATCTCTGGCTCTGTCTCTTCTGCTTGGTGAGATGGTCCTGCCGCATCCTCATCAGTCGCTGTGCGGACTGACTTGCTCTTGGATTTCTTCTTCTGGACGGGGGCAACCGCTACTGGCTTTGGCTGTTCTGATTCGGCAATGGTCTGTGTTGAGATGTCGACTGCTCTTTTGGTTCTTTTCCTCTTGCCTGCTGATTTGCTTCGTTTCTCTTCCTCAAGAAGACAAAGTATTTTTCTGTTCTTCAGCATGAGGTACACTGTGCTGGTCGCAGAGAAGAAAGAAAACAGAACTAACAGGAAGATTATGCCATCCTTAGCATCCAGAAAGAACTCAATGTTGTCAAAGATGGCTGTGCCTGGCCTGAAATGCTGGAAGAAACCACTCTCTCCTCCTAGCCCCAGAGGGTGGGTGCGATTGCTGAGGAGGTCCCAGACGAAGCAGCTCAGGTTAGGCCAGGCAGACAAAGTCGAGTATATATTCCGAATGGTATTCATCGCCTCACAGGTTACCATGCAATAGGCATAATAAAGCAATACAGCAATTCTCATGCCGTTCCCTGGTCGCAACAGGAGCAATGCAACGGGTAGATAGTTTCCCATTTGAGGGAAAATATAAAGGGTAAGATACATTACCCACATAGACAGGCTGAGCATCATGGTGATATGATTTTCTGAGTTTCCCCAGGTCGAGCCGCACGTTGGGCGCCAAAATATGTGTTGGTTTGAAAACAAACCAGTAGGAGATCACAAGTCAAAATTGAAATTAAAAATAAGTGAAATAATACAAGGAAAAGCACTGACAAAGTCAGATACAACCTAACACCCTGTTAGGGTGGTAGTAGCAGTCCAACTGAAGTAGTCCAGTTGAAGCGGTGATCCTGTGAAGGTCTAGTCTCCAGCTGAAGATCCAGTGGTAGCTCTCGTCTTCTGGGAACCCAGTAGACAGGGCTGGCTCAGGCAGTTCCAAGGCCAGGTTATATCCACGTGGGAACACCTGGCTCCTCCCTCCTGGGCAGAGCATCTCACAATGGGATGAGATAAGTCCATGAGTCACACGGTGGGTCCCTGATGGCTCATTGCCTGTCATGCGGGGTGGGTCGTTAGCAAGTGATAATAGCTAACGGATGGCCCATTGCCTGTCATCCGGAGTGGGTGATAGCAGCTAATGGCCCACAGCTGGTGGTAATAGAATACTTAACTACATCAATATTGCAACCTAGGACAATGGGGTGCCCCAAATAATCTATGGGGTTCCTGCTTGAGTTATGGGTTTTCTGAGTTATGAGGTTTCTGAGTTATGGGGTTTCTGAGTTATGGGGTTTCTCAGTTATGGGATGCCCCAAAACAATCTATGGGGTTCCTGTTTGAGTTATGGGGTGTCTGAGTTATGGGGTGTTCTGGATCCATGGGGTGCCCCAAATAATCTATGGGGTTCCTGCTTGAGTTATGGGGTTTCTGAGTTATGGGGTGTCTGTCTGAGTTATGGGGTGTCCTGGATCCATGGGGTGCCCCAAACAACCTATGGGGTTCTTGTTTCAGTTACGGGGTTTCTGAATTATGGGGTGACCCCAAACAATCGATGGGGTTCCTGTTCGAGTTATGAGGTGTCTGTCTGAGTTATGGGGTTTCTCAGTTATGGGGTTCCCATTTAAGTTATGGGATGTCCAGAACAATCTGTGGGGTTCCCATCGGATTTATGGGATGCCCATTTGACTTATGGGGTTTCCGTTTGATTTATGGGGTTTCCGTTTGATTTATGGGGTTTCCATTTGATTTATGGGGTGTCTGTTTGATTTATAGGGTTTCTGTTTGATTTGTGGGGTTTCCGTTTGATTTATGGGGTTTCCGTTTGATTTATGGGGTGTCTGTTTGATTTATGGGGTTTCTGTTTGACTTATGGGGTTTCTGTTTGATTTATGGGGTTTCCGTTTGATTTATGGGGTTTCTGTTTGACTTATGGGGTTTCTGTTTGATTTATGGGGTTTCTGTTTGATTTATGGGGTTTCTGTTTGATTTATGGGGTGTCTGATTGATGGGGTTTCTGTTTGATTTATGGGGTTTCCGTTTGATTTATAGGGTTTCCGTTTGATTTATGGGGTTTCTGTTTGATTTATAGGGTTTCTGTTTGATTTATGGGGTTTCTGTTTGATTTGTGGGGTTTCCATTTGATTTGTGGGGTTTCCATTTGATTTATGGGGTTTCCGTTTGATTTGTGGGGTTTCCATTTGATTTATAGGGTTTCCATTTGATTTATGGGGTTTCCGTTTGATTTATGGGGTTTCCGTTTGTCGGGGGTTGAGAATTTCTTCCCATTCCTGTTACCAAGCAACAAATAGATGTTTAGAGCGATCAAGTCTTTTGTAAAAGACAAAGCTAGGTTTTTGGGCAGGGCAAGGTAAGGGAAGAGCCGGCCCTGGGAACGCTCTCTCGTGGTTCGGACGCTGAGGGGAGAGGATGTCGCTGTTGAGCAGCTAGCAGAGTAATGAAGGCACCAGTTCTCAGTGGCAAGAAGGAATGACCTTTATTGTTTTGATTTCATCACATATATAGAGTTCTCAAAAGTCACCCAGATTGGTCAGTCAGAAGCCTTCCCCCAGGCCTGACTGGCCAGGCCTGCACTGCCCAAGTTCTGGGACACTGTTCCAACAACACCCAAACTTTATTTATAAAACACAAGAATTCTCGTGGGAAAAACCTGTGCTAGCCACAAGAGGCTGCTTATTTTGCTGCTCTTCGCCTTGGACCAGAGCGGATCCAGCTGTGCCCTGTTTTCTTTCCTCTTCTCCTGGCTGGGTGAGCTTTGATTCAATTTTTCTCCCCATGGGGAAGGGCACGTTTCCCCCCTGGGCTGCGTTTTCCTGCAGCTGCTGCCGGGAGAGTCCGGCTGCCTCTGCTGCCTGCCCCTGCCCTCTGCCGCATGAGACCGCGGCGTCTGCTGTGACTGTAGAAATTCTCGCTGGCCGGAGAGAGAGAGAGAGCGCCCGCTCCTGCTGCCCTGTTCTCTCGCTGCCCTGAGCTGTTTTCCGCTGCCCTGATTTTTTTTCTCAGCCCGTCGCCATTGCAGTTGCCGGACAGTGACCTGACCCTGCGCCACAGCGCCACCTGCAGCCGCTCGGGAGTCATCGCACCTGCCCTGGCCGGCCGGGAGCTCAACAGCGCCCCTGCTGCTTGCAACCGTGATTACACCACACGGGAGAAAGTTCAGCAGCTCACGTTATCTGCTGTTTGGTTTTTCTGGTTCTAGTTGTGGTTTGCTATTATTGTTATTGTTTGTTTATAGATACTAGTAAAGAACTGATACTCCTTTTTCCCATACCTTTGCCTGAAAGCCCTTGATTTACAAAATTAAATAATTCGGAGGGAGGAGGGGAAGGAAAATCACATCCTCTGCTCTAGGGGAGGGTTCAGCCTCTCTTGGCAGACACCTGTCTTTCAAACCGAGACAACCTTGAACTGGGAGTGGGGTCCTCAAATTGGGAATGGGATCTGGGACTGGGAGTAATGGGATCCCGAACTGGGAATGGGGACCTTGAACTGGGAATGGGATCTGGGAATAATGGGATCCTGAACTGGGAATGGGATTTAGGAATAATGGGATCCCGAACTGGGAATGGGATCTGGGACTGAGAATGGGACCCTGAACTGGGAATGGGATCCTCAGATTGGGAATGGGGTCTGGGAATAATGGGATCCTGAACTGGGAATGGGATCTGGGACTGGGAATAATGGGATCCTGAACCGGGAATGGGATCCTGAACTGGGAATGGGATTTAGGAATAATGGGATCCCGAACTGGGAATGGGATCCCGAACTGGGAATGGGATCTGGGAATAATGAGATCCTGAACTGGGAATGGGATCTGGGACTGGGAATGGGATCCTGAACGGGGAGTGGGGTCCTTGAACTGGGAATGGGGAACTTTAACTGGGAATGGGATCTGGGAATAATGGGATCCCGAACTGGGAATGGGATCCTCAAAGTGGGAATGGGATCTGGGACTGAGAATGGGACCCTGAACTGGGAATGGGATCCTCAGATTGGGAATGGGGTCTGGGAATAATGGGATCCTGAACTGGGAGTGGGATCTGGGACTGGGAATGGGATCCTAAACTGGGAATGGGGACCCCAAACTGGGAATGGAGATCCCAAGAGGAAATGGGGATCCCGAACTGGGAATGGAAATCCCGACAGGGAACGGGGATCCCAAACCAGGAATGGAGATCCCAAACTGGGAATGGAAATCGCAAACTGGGAATGGAGATCCCAAACTGGGAATGGGGATCCTGAACAGGGAATGGAGATCCCAACAGGGAATGGAGATCCCAACAGGGAATGGGGATCCCAAACTGGGAACAGGGATCCTGAACTGGGAATGGGGATCCTGAACTGGGAATGGGAATTGCAAACTGGGAGTGAAGACAATGAACTGGGAATGGGGATCCCAAACTGGGAATGGGGATCCCAACAGGAAATGAGGATCCTGAACTGGGAATGGAGATCCTGAACTGGGAATGGAGATCCTGAACTGGGAATGGGGATCCTGAACTGGGAATGGGGATCCTGAACTGGGAATGGGGATCACATCCATGTTGAGTCCGTTTATTAAAATTTTATTACATTTTATCGGCTAAAATCCCGAGAAAATCTCCATAAAATCCCAAGAAAAATCCCCGAAATTCCCGCGAGGAAGTACCGGTGACACTCCTGGAATATTCCAAGGAATATTCTGGAAATTTGTCACCTCCAGGCCAGGATCTCCTCGGTGGCCAGGCGGGACAGGGAGTGGAAATCCAGGGCGAGGTGTCGCCTCCAGAAGCGCCGATCGCGGCCGTAGATCTGCGCCGGGAAACGGGGGCTGCCTGCAGGAAAATGTTGGGAATTTTAGGGGAAAACCCCCAAAATTTGGCGGAAAAAATCCCAATTTTAGCGGAAAAATCCTAAATTTAAGGGAAAATCCTAAATTTAGGGGGAAAATCCCAATTTTAAGGGGAAAAATCCCAATTTTGAGGGAAAATCCCAATTTTAGGGGACAAATCCCAAATTTAGGGAGAAATCCCACATTTAGAGGGAAAATCCTAATATTTAGGTGAAAAATCCCAAATTTAGGAGAGAAATCCCAATTTAGGAAAGAAATCCCAAATTTAGGGGAGAAATCTGGAATTTAGGGGGAAAATCCCATTTTCAGGGGAAAAATCCAAAACTGAAGAGAAAATCCCAAATTTAGGGAAAAAATCCAAAACTGAAGAAAAAATCCCAAATTTAGGGGAAAAATTCCAATTTAGGGGAAAAATCCCAAATTTGGGGGAAAATCCCAAATTCAAGGGGAAAATTAGCAAATTTTAGGGAGAAAATTCCAATTTAGGGGAGAAATCCCAAATTTAGGGGGAAAATCCCAAATTAAGAAGGAAAATCCCAATTTTTGGGGAAAAATTGGAAATTTAAGGAGGGAACCCCCAATTTTAGGGTAGAAATCCCAATTTAGGGTAGAAATCCCAAATTTGGGGGGAAATCCCAATTTGAGGAGAAAATCCCATTTTTAAGGACAAATTCTGAAATTTTAAGGGAAAATTCCACATTTTCAGGATCCAACTCCAAGTATTAGGGAAAACCCCCCACATTTTTAGGGTCTACACTTTTATTTTTAGGGAAAACCTGTATTTAGGGGCAAAATCCCTAAAATTTTCTCGTGTGAACTCTGGGATTTGGGATGGAATCCAAACTGGTTTCATTCCCGCAGGAGTTGGAAAACCAGGATGGGATTAGCGCTTCCCGCTTGGATTGACCCTCTGGAATGGGATTTTCTCAACCATTTCATTCCCAGGTGGATCTAATCCCGATCCCAATCCAAATCCCAATAAAAATTCCAATCCCAATAAAAATTCCAATCCTAAACCTGATCCCAATTCAATTCCCACTCCTGATCCCAATGCCAATCCCATCCGATCCCGATCCCAACCCCAATCCCAATCCAACCCCAACCCCAATCCCAATCCCGATCTCAACCCCAATCTCGATCCCGATCCCCTTTTCCCAATCCCAATCCTAATCCGAATCCAATCCCAATCCCAATCCCAACCCCAATCCCAAATCGTAATCCAACCCCAATCCGACTCCCAATCCAAATCCAATCCAATCCCAATCCAATCCCAATCCCACTCCCAACACCAATCCCGATCCCAAATTCCAATCCCAGTCCCAATTCAAACCTCAGTCCCAATCCCAACCCAGCCTCAATCCCAATCCTGATCCCAATACCAAATTCCAATCCCAACCTCAATCACAATCCCAACCCCAATCCTGATCCCAATCCCAATCCCAAATTCCAATCCCAACCTCAATCCCAATCCCAATCCCAATCCCAAATTCCACCCCCAATCCCAAGCCCAATCCAACCCCAATCCCAGTCCCAAACCCCAAATCCTCACCGATCCCATGGAACACCCTGGCGATGGCTCTGCCGGTGAAATCCTCATCCGGATGCGCGGCGAGGAACTTCCGGACGTCGGCGCGGATTTGCTCTTCCCAATCCTTCACCTGCCGACGGGAAAATTTGGGAAATTCCTTCACCTGCCAACGGAAAAATTCTCATCCCTTCCCTTTCCCTCACCCCAAAAAAAATCCGGGATTCGCTCACTTTCGCCATTTCCCGTTTTTTCTCCTCCTCCTCTTCCTCGTCCTCTCCCTCGGATCCGATCCGATCCCGCCGGAAATATTCCTGGAGAATCTCCTTGAGCTGAGAGCTTCTCCTCTCCTGCTCCTCTTCCGGAGGCTCCGGATGGAAACTTGGGAACGCCACGCTGTGCCCGGGAAATCCACCAATCAGATGCTGGCATCCCACCCACCCAATCCCCACCCAATCCAACCAATCCCACCTCTGGAAAGCCCGGAAGCACTGGCGGAGCTGCCGGAGCGCGGCCTTTTCCCGGGAAATCGCTCGGCCGTGCAGGAACTCGCAAATGGAATCCAATTCCGGCGGCTCGAGATCTCCGACGGCGCGGAAGTGGAAGGAGAGTTCATGGAATTCCACCAGGATCCCGCTTTTCCTGCCTGCCGGAGAGCCGGGTGGGATTTTCCGTGAAATTCCTGTGAAATTCCTGTGGCATTCCCGCTGGATTCCCGTGAAATTCCCACTGGATTCCCTGCTGGATTCCCATGGAATTCCCGCTGAATTCCTGTGAAATTCCTGTGGAATTCCCGCTGGATTCCCACAAAAATCCCGTGAAATTCCCATGAAATTCCCACAAAATTCCCATGGAATTCCCACAAAATTCCTGTGGAATTCCTGCAAAATGGGAAATTTCATTTCCCATGAAATTCTCGTGAAACTCCTGCTGGATTCCTGTGAAATTCCTGAGAAATTCCCATAAAATTCCCATGGAATTCCCACTGGATTCCTGGGAAAATTCCCATGGAATTCCTGCTGGATTCCCACAACATTCCCACTAGATTCCCATGAAATTCCCATGGAATTCCTGGGAAACTCCCGTGAAATTCTCGCCGAATTCCCTTGAAATTCTTATGGAATTCCTGTGAAACTCCCATGAAAATTCCCATGAAATTCCCGTGGAATTCCTGCAAAATCCCTGCAGAATTCCCGTGGAATTCCCGCCGGATTCCCACAAAATTCCTACACCAGATTCCCGTGAAATTCCCATGAAATTCCCACTGAATTCCCACAAAATTCCCGCGAAATTCCTGCTGGAATTCCCGTGAAAATCCCATGAAAATTCCCATGAAATTCCTGCTGGATTCCTGGGAAAATTCCCATGGAATTCCCACAAAATTCCCACTGGAATTTCCGTGAAACTCACAAAATTCCCATTAGATTCCCACGGAATTCCCGTGAAATTCCCGCAGAATTCCAGTGAAATTCTTATGGAATTCCCGTGACACTCCCATGAAAATTCCCATGAAAATTCCCACTGGATTCCCACAAAATTCCCATGAAATTCCCATAGAATTCCTGCAAAACCCCTGTGGAATTCCCATGAAATTCCCACTGTATTCCTGCGAAATTCCCATGAAATCCTCACGGAATTCTCACAAAATTCCCACAAAATTCCCACACCAGATTCCCGTGAAATTCCCATGAAATTCCCTTAGAATTCCCACAAAGCTCCCATGGAATTCCTGTTGAATTACCACAAAATTTCCATGGAATTCCCGCTGTATTCCCACAAAATTCCTGCTCAATTCCCACAAAACTCCCATGAAATTCCTGTGGAATTCCCACTGAATTCCCACAAAATTCCCGCGAAATCCCTGCTGGAATTCCCGTGAAACTCCCGCAAAAATCCCACTAGATTCCCATGAAATTCCCACAAAACCCCTGCTGGATTCCCGAGAAACTCCCATGAAATTCCTGCAAAACTCCCGCGAAATTCCCACGAAATTCCCAAAAAATTCCCAAAATCTTCCCAGGAAATCACCTTTCCGGGGATCCCACTGGAGTCTGCTGAGCTCTCGTTTCACCAGCCGAGATTCCCAACCCATGGAGTCGCTCAGGGCGACGACGTCGAATTCCATGGATCCCGAAATTCCCGAAATTCCCGAAATTCCCGAGGGATTCCTCGCCAGGAGAACCGCCAGCGGAGGAGAACTGGGGGGAAAAATGGGAATTTTGAGGGAAAATGGGAATTTTGGGGAAAAAAAGGGAATTTTTGGGGAAAAAATGGGAAATTTGGGGGAAAAAATGGGAATTTTGGAGGAAAAATGGGAATTTTGGGAAAAGAATGGGATGGGAATGAATCAAATCCTGTCAGAATTCCGGGATTTCGGGGGAAAAAATGGGAATGTTTGGGGAAAAAATAGGATTTTGGGGGAAAAAAACGGGAATTTTGGGGGAAAAAATGGGAAATTTGGTAAAAAAACTGGGAATTTTTGGGAATTCTCACCTCTGCGCGGCTTGGCGGAGCTGCTGGGATCCTCCGGAGCAGCGGATCCGGCAGCGGGAATAGGTGGGAAGAAGCAATTCCAAGAAATTCCCGGGATGGAGATCCAGGTAGCACAGCAGAGTCTCGATGGCTGTGGGGGAGAAAGGAAAAATTGGGAATGGGTTTGGGATTTTTGGGGTTTTGGGGGTTTTTTTGGGATTTTTGGGGAGTTCTGGTGGAATTCCCACGAAATTGCCATGAAATTCCTGCGGAATTCCCGCAAAAATTCCCACAAAATTCCCCAAAAATTCCCGTGAGATTCCCGCTGGATTCCCACAACATTCCCGCAAAATTCCTGCAGAATTCTGGCAAAATTCCCACAAAAATTGCCGCAAAATTCCTGTGGAATTCCCACGGAATTCCCACAAAATTCCCATGGAATTCCTGCAAAACTCCTGTGGAATTCCCACGAAATTCCCGCTGGATTCTGGCAAAATTCCTGTGGAATTCCCACTGGATTCCCAAGAAATTCCTGCAAAATTCCTGTGAAATTCCCACAAAATTCTGGTGAAATTCCCACAGAATTCCTGCAAAATTCCTGCTGGATTCTGGCAAAATTCCTGTGGAATTCCTGCTGGATTCCTGTGAAATTCCCATGGAATTCCCGCAAAGTTACCGCAAAATTCCTGCGAAATTCCAATTGGATTCCCGCAAAATTCCCGCCAAATTCCCCAAAAATTCCTATGAAATTCCCACAAAATTCCTGTGAAAGTCCCATGGAATTCCCGTGAAATTCCTGCTGCATTGTGGTGAAATTCCGCGGAATTCCCACAAAATTCCAGCAAAACTCCTACGGAATTCCCATGAAATTCCCTCAAAATTCCCGCTGGATTCTGGCAACATTCCTGTGGAATTCCCATGAAATTCCCACAAAATTCCCATAAAAATTCCAGCAACATTCCTGTGGAATTCCCACTAAGTTCCCCAAAAGTCCCTGCAAAATTCCCACAAAATTCCCACTAGATTCCGGCAAAATTCCTGTGAAACTTCTGCTGGATTCCTGTAAAACTCCTGTGAAATTCCCATGGAATTCCTGCAAAATTCCTGCTGGATTCCTGTGAAATTGCCATGACATTCCCAGGAAATTCCCGTGAAATTCCTGCAAAACTCCTGTGAAATTCCCATGAAATTCGCACAAAATTCCCGTGAAATTCCTGAAAAACTCCAGCAAAATTCGTGCAGAATTCCCACAAAAATTCCTGCAGAATTCCTGCTGGATTGCCGCGAAACTCCCACTAGATTCCCATTAAATTTTGGTGAGAAAAATGGCAATTTTGGTGAGAAAACCGGGAATTTCGGTGAGAAAAATGGCAATTTTGGTGAGAAACCGGCAATTTTGGTGAGAAAACCGGCAATTTTGGTGAGAAAACCGGGAATTTCGGTGAGAAAAATGGCAATTTTGGTGAGAAACCGGCAATTTTGGTGAGAAAACCGGCAATTTTGGTGAGAAAAATGGGAATTTCGGTGAGAAAAATGGCAATTTTGGTGAGAAAAATGGGAATTTCGGTGAGAAAAATGGCAATTTTGGTGAGAAAAATGGCAATTTTGGTGACAAACCGGCAATTTTGGTGAGAAAAATGGCAATTTTGGTGAAAAAAATGGCAATTTTGGTGAGAAAAATGGGCAATTTTGGTGAGAAAACCGGCAATTTTGGTGAAAAACCGGCAATTTTGGTGAAAAATGGCAATTTTGGTGAGAAAAATGGCAATTTTGGTGAGAAAAATGGAGAATTTTGGTGAGAAACCGGCAATTTTGGTGAGAAAAATGGCAATTTTGGTGAGAAAAATGGCAATTTTGGTGACAAACCGGCAATTTTGGTGAGAAAAATGGCAATTTTGGTGAAAAAAATGGCAATTTTGGTGAGAAAAATGGCAATTTTGGTGAGAAAAATGGCAATTTTGGAGAGAAAAATGGCAATTTTGGTGAAAAAAATGGCAATTTTGGTGAGAAAAATGGCAATTTTGGTGAGAAAAATGGCAATTTTGGTGAGGAAAATGGCAATTTTGGTGAAAAACCGGCAATTTTGGGCGAGAAAATGGTACTCTGGTGGTAAAAACCCGCAAACTCCAGAGAAAACCGGCAATTTTGGTGAGAAAAATGGGAATTTCGGTGAGAAAAATGGCAATTTTGGTGAGAAAAATGGGAATTTCGGTGAGAAAAATGGCAATTTTGGTGAGAAAAATGGCAATTTTGGTGACAAACCGGCAATTTTGGTGAGAAAAATGGCAATTTTGGTGAAAAAAATGGCAATTTTGGTGAGAAAAATGGGCAATTTTGGTGAGAAAACCGGCAATTTTGGTGAAAAACCGGCAATTTTGGTGAAAAATGGCAATTTTGGTGAGAAAAATGGCAATTTTGGTGAGAAAAATGGAGAATTTTGGTGAGAAACCGGCAATTTTGGTGAGAAAAATGGCAATTTTGGTGAGAAAAATGGCAATTTTGGTGACAAACCGGCAATTTTGGTGAGAAAAATGGCAATTTTGGTGAAAAAAATGGCAATTTTGGTGAGAAAAATGGCAATTTTGGTGAGAAAAATGGCAATTTTGGAGAGAAAAATGGCAATTTTGGTGAAAAAAATGGCAATTTTGGTGAGAAAAATGGCAATTTTGGTGAGAAAAATGGCAATTTTGGTGAGGAAAATGGCAATTTTGGTGAAAAACCGGCAATTTTGGTTTTTAAAACCGGGAATTTTGGTGAGAAAAATGGCAATTTTGGTTTCAAAAAATGGCAATTTTGGTGAGAAAAATGGCAATTTTGGTGAAAAACCGGCAATTTTGGTGAGAAAAATGGCAATTTTGGCGAGAAAAATGGCAATTTTGGTGAGAAAAATGGCAATTTTGGTGAAAAAAATGGCAATTTTGGTGAGAAAAATGGCAATTTTGGTAAGAAAAATGGGAATTTTGGTGAGAAAAATGGCAATTTTGGTGAGAAAAATGGCAATTTTGGTGAGGAAAATGGCAATTTTGGAGAGAAAAATGGCAATTTTGGTGAGAAAAATGGCAATTTTGGTGAAAAACCGGCAATTTTGGTGAGGAAAATGGCAATTTTGGAGAGAAAAATGGCAATTTTGGTGAGAAAAATGGGAATTTTGGTGAGAAAAATGGCAATTTTGGTGAGAAAAATGGCAATTTTGGTGAAAAAAATGGCAATTTTGGTGAGAAAAATGGCAATTTTGGTGAGAAAAATGGCAATTTTGGTGAGGAAAATGG
>NC_139482.1:151333763-151352790 GCF_008360975.1 Lichenostomus cassidix | reverse complement strand
CCAAATCCCCCCAAAAAAATCACCAAAAAACCCCAAAATCCTTAAATAAAAAAAAAATAATCCCAAAAATCCCCCAAATCCCAAAAGAAATCCACAAAAAAACCCCAAATCCCAAAAAAAGACCAAAAAAACCCCCAAAAAACCTCCAAAATAAAAAAAAATCCCCCAAATCCCCCAAAAAATCCCCAAAATCCCAAAAAACCCCAAATTACCAAAAAAAATCCCAAAAAAACCTCAAAAAAAATCACCAAAAAAACCCAAAAATCTCCCAAAAAATTGCAAAAAATCCCCAAATCCCAAAAATAATCCCCAAAAAATTCTCCAAATCTGCTCCATCCCATCCCAAAATCCCAAAAAATCCCCCAAATCCCCAAAAAAACCCCCAAAAAATCCCCAAATCCCAAAAATAATCCCCAAAAAATTCCCCAAATCTGCTCCATCCCAAAATCCCAAAAATACCCCCAAAAATTTACTTCATTCCATCCCAAAATCCCCAAAAAAACCCCAAATCCCAAAATCCCCAAAAATCCCTAAAAAAGTCCCCAAAAAAATCCCAAATCCCCCCAAAAAATCACCAAGAAAACCCCAAATCCCAAAAATAATCCCCAAAAAACCTCAAAAAATTTGCTTCATTCCATCCCAAATGCCAAAAACCCCAAAAAAATCACCAAAAAAACCCCAAAATCCCCCAAAAATCCCTAAATCCCCAAAAAAACCCCAAAAATCCCCAAATCTGCTCCATCCCAAAATCCCAAAAAAAACCCCAAATCCCAAAAAAAATCCCAAATCCCAAAATCCTGAAAAAACCCAAAATCCAAAAAAAAAGCTCAAAAAACCATCCCAAAAAACCCCAAAATCCCCCAAAAAATCCAAAAAAACCCCCAAAAAACCCCCAAAACCCCAAATCTGCTCCATCCCAACCAAAATCCCCCAAAACCCAAATCCCCCAAAATCACCAAAACCCTAAAACCCCAAAAAATCACCCCAAAATCACCAAACCCCATATTTGCTCCATCCCAAAATCCCAAAAACCCCAAAATTTACTTCATTCCATCCCAAAATCCCCCAAAAAACCCCAAATCCCCCAAAAAAATCCCCCAAAAAACCCACAAATCTCAAAAAAACCTCCCAAAAAACCCCAAAATCCCCCAAAAAATCCCAAAATCTGCTCCATCCCAACCAAAAATCCCAAAAAAAGGCCCAAAACAACCCCAAATCCCTAAAAAAATCTCCAAAAAAACCCCAAATCTGCTCCATCCCATCCCAAAATCTAAAAAAAATCACAAAAAAACCCAAAAATCCCCAAAAAAATCCCCCAAAAATCCCCAAATCCCAAAAATAATCCCCAAAAAACCCCCAAATCCCAAAAAATATCCCCAAAAAATCCCAAATCTCCCAAAAAAATCCTCCAAAAATCCCCAAATCCCAAAAATAATCCCAAAATCCACCAAATCTGCTTCGTCCCAAAATCCCAAAACCCCAAATCCCCCAAAATTTCCCCAAAATTTCCCCAAATCCCCCCAAAAAATCACCAGAAAACCACCCAAAATCCCAAAAACAATCCCCCAAAAAACCCCCAAATCTGCTCCATCCCAAAATCCCAAAAAAATCCCATATCCCAAAAATTCCCCGAAATCCCCCAAAAAAATCACCAAATCCTAAAATCCCCCAAAAAATCCCAAAAAAATCCCAAAAATAATCCCAAAAAACCCAAATCTGCTCAGTTCCATCCCAAAATCCAAAAAATCCCAAAATCCCCAAAAAAATCCCTCAAAAAGCACAAATCTCAAAATCCTGAAAAAACCCAAATCCCAAAAAAAACCCCAAAAAAACCCCCAAAATCCCCCAAAAAATCCCAAAAACCCCAAAAAACCCCAAATCCCCTCGATCCCAAAATCCCAAAAAGTCCCCAAATCCCAAAAAAAATCCCCAAAAACCCAAAAAAAACCCCAAAAAATCCCAAAAAAAATCCCAAAAAAACCCCAAATCTGCTCAATTCCATCCCAATATCCTGAAAAATCCCCCAAATCCCAAAAAATGCCAAAAAAACCCGAAAATCCCCCCCAAAAAATCCCCCAAAAATCCCCAAATCCCAAAAAAAATCCCCAAAAATCCCAAAAAAACCCCAAAAAATCCAAAAAATCCTCCAAAAAATTGCCCCAAAACACCCAAATCTGCTCCATCCCAAAATCCCAAAAAAAATACCAAAAACCCCAAAATCCCCAAAATAATCCCCAAAAAATACTCAAATCCCAAAAGAAATCACCAAAAACACCCCAAATCTGCTCAATTCCATCCCAAAATCCAAAAAAAATCCCCAAATTCCCAAAAAAATCCCCAAAAAAATCCCAAAAAATCCCCAAACCCACTCAATTCCAACCAAAAATCCCAAAAAACCCCAAAATCCCCCAAAAAATTCAAAAAAAAACCCCAAATCCCAAAATCCCCCAAAAATACCCCAAATCCCAAAAAAATCCCCCAAAAAATCCCAAAAATCCCCAAAAAAATCCCCAAAAAACCCCAAAATCCCAAAAATAATCCCAAAAAATGCCCCAAATCTGCTCCATCTCATCCCAAAATCCTGAAAAATCCCCCAAATCCCAAAAAAAACCCCATAAATCCCAAAAATCCCAAAAAAGTCCCCAAAAAACCCCCAAATCCACTCCATCCCATCCCAAAATCCAAAAAAAATCCCAAAAATTCCCCAAAAAACCCACAAATCCCAAAATCCCGAGAAAACCCCAAATAACAACCATAAATCCCCAAAAAACCCCCAAAAAATCCCAAAGAAACCCCAAATCTGCTCCATCCCATCCCAAAATCCCAATAAAACCCCAAAATCCCACAAGCCCATCCCAAATCCCAAAAAAATCCCAAAAAAATCCCCAAAAAATCCCAAAAAAATCCCAAAATCCCGAATCTTCCACCTGCAAGGAGAGAAAATCCCAAAAAAAATCCCCAAAAAATCCCAAATCTGCTAAATCCCAAACAAAATCCCCAAAAACCCAAAATCCCCAAAAATCCCCAAAAATCCCAACCAAAATCCCCCAAAACCCCAAATCCAAAAATACCCCAAAACCCCAAATCTGCTCCATCCCAAAATCCAAAATACCCCCAAAAATTTACTTCATTCCATCCCAAAATCCCAAAAAAACCCCAAATCCCAAAATCCCCAAAAATCCCTAAAAAATCCCAAAAAAATCCCCAAATCCCCCCAAAAAATCACCAAGAAAACCCAAAATCCCCAAAAAAATCCCCAAAAAATCTCCAAATCCCCAAAAAATCCCCAAAATAACCCCAAAAAATTTACTTCATTCCATCCCAAAATCCCCCAAAAAATCCCAAAATCCCCAAATCCCAAGAAAAATCCCAAAAAAACCCCTAAATCCGAAAATCCCGAAAAACCCCAAAAAATCCCCAAAAAACCCCAAAAATCCCCAAATCTGCTGCATCCCAAAATCCCAAAAAAACCCCAAATCCCAAAATCCCCAAAAATCCCTAAAAAAATCCCCAAAAAACCCCAAATCTTCTCCATCCCAAAATCCCAAAAAAAACCCAAAAAATTTACTTCATTCCATCCCAAAATCCCCCAAAAAACCCCAAATCCCCCAAAAAATCCCAAAAAAACCCCAAAAATCCCCAAATCTGCTCCATCCCAAAATCCCAAAAAAAACCCCAAATCCCCCCAAAAAATCACCAAAAAAACCCCAAAAAACAAAAAAAAAATCCCCCAAAAAATCCCCAAATCCCCCAAAAAGTCACCAAAAAACCCCAAATCTGCTCCATCCCAAAATCCAAAAAACCCCAAAAAAATTTAGTTCATCCCATCCCAAAATCCCCAAAAAAAACCCCAAATCCCCCCAAAAAATCCCCAAAAAACCCACAAATCTCAAGAAAACCTCCCAAAAAACCCCAAAAAACCCCAAAATCCCAAAAAAACCCCAAAATCGACTCTATCCCATCCCAAAATCCCAAAAAATTGACTTCATTCCATCCCAAAATCCCCAAAAAAAACTAGAAGTCCCCCCAAAAAATCCCCCAAATCCCAAAAGAATCCCAAATCCCAAAATCCCAAATCCCAAAATCCCCCCAAAAAATCCCAAAATCTGCTCCATCCCAACCAAAAATCCCAAAAAAACCTCAAAAATCCCAAAAAAAGGTCCAAAACAACCCCAAATCCCTAAAAAAATCTCCCAAAAAACCCAAATCTGCTCCATCCCGAAATCCCAAGAAAATCCCAAAAAATCCCCCAAATCCCAAAAAAAATCACCAAAAAAACCCCAAAATCCCCAAATCCCAAAAACAATCCCAAAAACCCCCAAATCCCAAAAGAAATCAGCAAAAAACCACAAATCCCAAAACCCCGAAAAACCCCAAATCCCAAAAAAAGGCCAAAAAACCCCAAAAAAATCCCAAAAAACCCCCAAATCCCTTCGATCCCAAAATTCCAAAATCTCGAAAAATCCCCAAATCTGCTCCATCCCATCCCAAAATCCAAAAAAACCCCAAATTCCCAAAAAAATCCCCCAAAAAATCACCAAAAACCCCCCAAAACCACCAAAAATATCCCCAAAATCCCCAAATCCCAAAAGAAATCCCCAAAAACCCCCAAATCTGCTCCATTCCATCCCAAAATCCCCAAAAAATCCCCAAATTCCAAAAAAAATCCCCCAAAAAAACCTCAAATCCCAAAAAAATCCCAAAAAACCCCCAAAATCCTGAATCTTCCACCTGCAAGGAGAGAAAATCCCAAAAAAATCCCAAAAAATCCCAAAATCTGGAATCTTCCACCTGCAGAGAGAGAAAATCCCATAAAAATCCCCCAAAAAAATCCCAAATCCTGAATTTTCCACCTGCAGGGAGAGAAAATCCCAAAAAAATCCCAAAAAAATCCAAAAAAATCCCAAAAATCCTGAATCTTCCACCTGCAGGGAGAGAAAATCCCATAAAAATCCCCCAAAAAATCCCAAAATCCTTAATTTTCTACCTGCAACAAGAGAAAATCCCAAAAAAATCCCCCAAAAAATCCCAAAAAAACCCCAAATCTGCTAAATCCCAACCAAAATCCCAAAAAAATCCCCAAAAAACCCCCCAAATCCCAAAAAAAATCCCCCCAAAGAATCCCAAAATCCTGAATTTTCTACCTGCAAGGAGAGAAAATCCCCCAAAAACCCCAAAATCCCCCAAAAAATCCCGAAATCTGGAATCCTCCTCCTGCAAGGAGAAAATCCCAAAAAAATCCCATAAAAATCCCAAAAAAATCCCAAAATCCGGAATCTTCCACCTGCAGGGAGAGAAAATCCAAAAAAAATCCCAAAAAAATCCCATAAAAACCCCAAATCCCAACCAAAATCCCCCAAAAAAACCTCAAATCCCCCAAAAAATCACCAAAAAAACCACCAAAATCCTGAATCTTCCACCTGCAAGGAGAGAAAATCCCAAAAAAATCCCAAAAAAATCCCAAAAAATCCAAAAAAAATCCCAAAACTTCTACCTGCAGGGAGAGAAAATCCCCCAAAAACCCCAAAATCCCCCAAAAAATCCCAAAATCCTGAATCTTCCACCTGCAAGGAGAAAAAATCCCAAACAAAATCCCCCAAAAAAACCCCCAAAATCCCCAAAAAAATCCCCAAAAAATCCCAAATCCCAAAAATAATCCCCAAAAAAACCCCAAATCCCCCAAAAAAACCCCAAAAATAACCCCAAATCCCAAAAATAATCCCCAAAAAAAAGCCAAATCCCCAAAAAAAATCCCCAAAAAAATCCCAAATCCCAACCAAAATCCCCCAAAAAAACCCTCAAATCTCAAAAATCACCAAAAAAACCACAAAATCCCCAAAAAAATCCCCCAAAAATCCTCAAATCCCAAAAAAATCCCCAAAAAATCCCCAAATCCCCCAAAAAATCTCAAAAAACCCCAAATCCCGAAAGAAAATCCCCAAAAAAACTCTCAAATCCCCCAAAAAATCACCAAAAAACCCCCAAAATCCTGAATTTTCTACCTGCAAGGAGAGAAAATCCAAAAAAAAAATCCAAAATCTGCTAAATCCCAACCAAAATCCCAAAAAAAATCCCAAAAAATTTGCTTCATTCCATCCCAAATGCCAAAAAACCCCCAAAAAATCCCAAAAAAATCCCTCAAATCCCAAAAAAATCCCAAAAAAACCCCAAAATCCTGAATTTTCCACCTGCAGGGAGAGAAAATCCCATAAAAATAAAAAAAAAAATCCCAAAAAAATCCCAAAAAAAATCCCAAATCCCCCAAAAAAATCACCAAAAAAACCCCAAAATCCAGAATCTTCACCTTCAATGAGAGAAAATCCCAAAAAAATCCCAAAAAAATCCGAAATCCCAACCAAAATCCCCCAAAAAACCCCAAATCCCCCCAAAAAATCCCAAAAATAACCCCAAATCCCAAAAAAATCCCCAAAAAAATCCCTCAAAAATCCCCAAATCCCCCAAAAAAATCCCAAAAAACCCCCAAAATCCTGAATCTTCCACCTGCAAGGAGCGAAAATCCCCAAAAAAATCCCCAAAAATTCCCCAAATCCCAAGAAAAATCCCAAAAAAACCCCAAAAATTTACTTCATCCCATCCCAAAATCCCAAAAAATCCCCCAATTCCCAAAAAAATCCCCAAAAACCTCCAAATCTTCTCCATCCCAACCAAAAGTCCCAAAAAAAACACCAAAAAACCCAAAATCACATAAAAAAACCCAAAATCCCCAAAAAAATCCCCCAAAAATGCCCCAATCCCAAAAATAATCCCAAAAAAACCCCCCAAAAAATTTACTTCATCCCATCCCAAAATCCCCAAAAAATCCCCAAAAAACCCCAAATCTGCTCCATCCCAAAATCCAAAAAAAACCCCAAAAAAATTTACATCATTCCATCCCAAAACCCCAAAAAATCCCCCAAAATCCCCAAATCCCAAAAAAAATCCCAAAAACCACCAAATCTGCTTCGTCCCAAAATCCCAAAACCCCAAATCTCCCAAAATCCCCCCAAAATTTCCCCAAATCCCCACAAAACCCCAAATCTGCTCCATCCCAAAATCCCAAAAAACCCCAAAAAATTTACTTCATCTCATCCCAAAATCCCCAAAAAATCCCCAAATTAAAAAAAAAATCCCCCAAAAAACCCAAATCTGCTCCATCTCATCCCAAAATCCAAAAAATCCCAAAATCCCCAAAAAAATCCCTCAAAAAGCACAAATCTCCAAATCCTGAAAAAACCCAAATCCCAAAAAAAACCCCAAAAAAACCCCAAAATCCCCCAAAAATTCCCAAAAACCCCAAAAAATCCCAAATCCTCAAAAAACCCAAAAAGTCAAAATCACCAAAACCCCAAAAAATCCCAAAAAAAATCCCAAAAAACCCCAAATCTGCTCAATTCCATCCCAATATCCTGAAAAATCCCCCAAATCCCAAAAAAATCACCAAAAAAACCCCAAATCCCAAAAAAATCCCCAAAAATCCAAAAAAAACCCCAAAAAATCCAAAAAATCCTCAAAAAAATCGCCCCAAAACACCCAAATCTGCTCCATCCCAAAATCCCAAAAAAAATACCAAAAACCCCAAAATCCCCAAAATAATCCCCAAAAAATACTCAAATCCCAAAAGAAATCACCAAAAACACCCCAAATCTGCTCAATTCCATCCCAAAATCCAAAAAAAATCCCCAAATTCCCAAAAAAATCCCCAAAAAAATCCCAAAAAATCCCCAAACCCACTCAATTCCAACCAAAAATCCCAAAAAACCCCAAAATCCCCCAAAAAATTTAAAAAAAACCCCCAAATCCCAAAATCCCCCAAAAATACCCCAAATCCCAAAAAAATCCCCCAAAAAATCCCAAAAATCCCCAAAAAAATCCCCAAAAAACCCCAAAATCCCAAAAATAATCCCAAAAAATGCCCCAAATCTGCTCCATCTCATCCCAAAATCCTGAAAAATCCCCCAAATCCCAAAAAAAACCCCATAAATCCCAAAAATCCCAAAAAAGTCCCCAAAAAACCCCCAAATCCACTCCATCCCATCCCAAAATCCAAAAAAAATCCCAAAAATTCCCCAAAAAACCCACAAATCCCAAAATCCCGAGAAAACCCCAAATAACAACCATAAATCCCCAAAAAACCCCCAAAAAATCCCAAAGAAACCCCAAATCTGCTCCATCCCATCCCAAAATCCCAATAAAACCCCAAAATCCCACAAGCCCATCCCAAATCCCAAAAAAATCCCAAAAAAATCCCCAAAAAATCCCAAAAAAATCCCAAAATCCCGAATCTTCCACCTGCAAGGAGAGAAAATCCCAAAAAAAATCCCCAAAAAATCCCAAATCTGCTAAATCCCAAACAAAATCCCCCAAAAAAACCCAAAATCCCCCAAAAAAATCCCCAAAAATCCCAACCAAAATCCCCCAAAAATCCCCAAATCCCAAAAATACTCCCCAAAAAACCCCCAAATCTGCTCCATCCCGAAATCCCAAAAATACCCCCAAAAATTTACTTCATTCCATCCCAAAATCCCAAAAAAAATCCCAAAAAAACCCCCAAAATCCTGAATCTTCCACCTGCAAGGAGAGAAAATCCCCAAAAAATCCCAAATCCCAAAAAAAAATCACCAAAAAAAACCCCAAAATCCTGAATTTTCTACCTGCAAGGAGAGAAAATCCAAAGAAAAAATCCAAAATCTGCTAAATCCCAACCAAAATCCCAAAAAAATCCCAAAAAATTTGCTTCATTCCATCCCAAATGCCAAAAAAACCCCCAAAAAATCCCAAAAAAAACCCAAAATCCGGAATTTTCCACTTGCAAGGAGAGAAAATCCCAAAAACATCCCCAAAAAATCCCCCAAAAAATCCCCCAAAAAATCCCAAATCCTGAATTTTCTACCTGCCAGGAGAGAAAAGCCAAAAAAAATCCCAAAAATTTGCTTCATTCCATTCCAAATCCCAAAAAAAAACCCCGAAATCCCAAAAAAATCCCAAAAAAATCCCCAAATCCCAAAAAAATCCCAAAAATCCCCAAAATCCTGAATCTTCCACCTGCAGGGAGAGAAAATCCCATAAAAATCCCATAAAAATCCCCAAAAAATCCCAAATCCTGAATTTTCTACCTGCAAGGAGAGAAAATCCAAAAAAACCCAAAAAATTTACTTCATTCCATCCCAAAATCCACCCAAAAATGCCAAAATCCCAAAAAAAACCCCAAAAACCCCCAAAAAAATCCCCCAAAAATCTCCAAATCCCAAAAAAATCCCCAAAAAAACCCCAAACTCCTGAATTTTCTACCGGCAGGGAGAGAAAATCCCCAAAAAATCCCCAAAATAATCCCAAAAAAATCCCAAAATCTGGAATCTTCCTACCAGCAAGGAGAGAAAATCCCAAAAAAATCCCAAATCTGCTAAATCCCAACCAAAATCCCCAAAAAAAATCCCAAAAAATTTGCTTCATTCCATTCCAAATGCCAAAAAAATCCCCAAAAAAATCCCTCAAATCCCAAAAAAATCCCCAAAAAAATCCCCAAAATCCTGAATTTTCCACTTGCAAGGAGAGAAAATCCCAAAAAAAATCCCAAAAAAATCCCAAAAAACCCCAAAATCCTGAATCTTCCACCTGCAGGGAGAGAAAATCCAAAAAAATCCCAAATCTGTTAAATCCCAATCAAAATCCCCCAAAAAAATCCCAAAAAATTTGCTTCATTCCATTCCAAATGCCAAAAAAACCCAAAAAAAATCCCAAAAAAAACCCCAAAATCCTGAATCTTCCACCTGCAAGGAGAGAAAATCCCCAAAAAAATCCCCAAAAATTCCCCAAATCCCTACAAAAATCCCCAAAAAACCCCAAATCTGCTCCATCCCAACCCAAAATCCCCCAAAAAATCCCCCCAAAACCACCAAATCAAAAAAAAAATCCCCAAAAAAACCACCAAATCCCATAAAAATGCCCAAAAAACCCCCAAATCCCAAGAAAAATCCCAAAAAAACCCAAAAAATTTACTCCATCCCATCCCAAAATCCCGAAAAATCCCCCAATTCCCAAAAAAAAATCCCCAAAAACCTCCAAATCTTCTCCATCCCAACCAAAAGTCCCGAAAAAACCACCAAAAAACCCAAAATCACATAAAAAACCCCAAAATCCCAAAAAAAATCCCCCAAAAATCCCCCAATCCCAAAAATAATCCCAAAAAAACCCCAAAAAATTTACTTCATCCCATCCCAAAATCCCCAAAAAAACCCCCAAAAAGCCCCAAAACCCCCAAAAACCCCAAAATCCCCAAAACCCAAAAACCCCAAATCTGCTCCATCCAATCCCAACATCCCAAAATCCCAAATCCCAAAACCAACAAATTCCCCAGAAAACCCCTAAATCCTAAAAAACCCCCAAAATCCTAAAAAACCCCAAAATCCCCCCAAAAAATCCCCTAAAAAAACCCAAAATCCCAAAAATAATCCCCAAAAAACCCCAAATCTGCTCCATCCAAAAATCCCAAAAAAACCCCCAAAAAACCCAAAATCCCAAAATCCCCAAAATTCCCCAAATCCCCAAAAAAATCCCCAAAAAATCCTTAAAATCCCCCAAAATCCCTGAAAAAATCCCAAAAAAACCCAAATCCCAAAATCCTGAAAAACCCCAAACCCGAAAAAAGACAAAATAAAACCCCAAAAACCCCAAAATCCTGAAAAATCCTCCAAATCCCCCAAAAAATCACCAAAAAACCCCCAAAATCCAAAAAAAATCCTCAAATTACAAAAAAATCCCCAAAAATCCCCCAAAAAATCCCAAATCTGCTCCATCCCATCCCAAAATCTCAAAAATCCCTGAAATCCCCCCAAAAAACCCCAAAAATCCCCAAATCCCAAAAATAATCCCCAAAAAAAACCCCAAATATGCTCCATCCCAAAATCCCAAAAAAAATCCCAAAATCCCAAAATCACATCCCAAAATCCCCAAAAATCCCAAAAAAAAATCACCAAAAAACCCCAAAATCTACTCTATCCCATCCCAAAATCCCAGAAAATTTACTTCATTCCATCCCAAAATCCCCAAAAAAATCCCAAAAAAACCCCCCAAAAATCCCCAAATCTGCTCCATCCCAAAATCCCAAAAAAACCCCAAATCCCCCAAAAAAATCACCAAAAAAACCCCAAAATACCCCCAAAAAATCCTCCAAAATCCCAAAAATCCCAAAAAAATCCCAAAATCTGCTCCATCCCATCCCAAAATCCCGAAAGACCCAAAATTCCCAAAAAAATCCCAAAAAAACCCCCAAATCCCCTCGATCTCAAAATCCCAAAAAATCCCCGAAATACCAAGAAAAATTCCTAAAAAACCCCAAATCTGCTCCATCCCATCCCGAAATCCAAAAAAAAAACCCCAAAATCCCCCAAAAAAAGCCCAAAAAACCTCCAAATCTGCTCAATTCCAACAAAATCCCAAAAAATTTCCCGAATCCCCAAAAAATCACCAAAAAACCCCCAAAACCCCCAAAAAATCCCTCAAATCCCAAAAAAAGACCAAAAAACCCCCAAAAACCCCCAAAAAACCCCAGATCTGCTCGATTCCAACCAAAATCCAAAAAAAATCCCCCAAAAAATCCCAAATCTGATCAATCCCATCCCAAAATCCCCAAAAATACCCCAAATCCCCAAAAAAATCCCCCAAAAATCCCCAAATCCCAAAAATAATCCCAAAAAACCCCCAAATCTGCTCCATCTCATCCCAAAATCCTGAAAAATCCCCGAAATTCCCCCAAAAAAATCCCCCAAAAAAACCCCAAAATCCCCCAAAAAATCCCAAAATCCCCCAAATCCATTCCATCCCAAAATCCCAAAAAAATCCAAAAAAATCCCCAAAATCCCAAATATTCCCCAAATCCCAAAAAAAGTCCCCCAAAAAACCCAAAACCTGCTCCATCCCAAAATCCCAAAATCCAAAAAATCCCCAAAATCCCAAAAGAAATTCTCCAAAAATCCCAAAAACCCCCCTAAAAATTCCCAAAAAATCCCCCAAAAAGCACAAATCCCAAAATCCTGAAAAAACCCAAATCCCAAAAAAATCCCCAAAAAAACTCCAAAATTCCCCCAAAAATCCCCTCGATCCCAAAATCCCAAAAAATCCCCAAATTCCCAAAAAAAAATCCCCCCAAAAATCCCAAAAAACCCCAAAATCCCCAAAAAAATCCCCAAAAATCCCCAAATCCCAAAAATAATCCCCAAAACCCCAAAAAATTTACTTCATTTCATCCAAAATCCCAAAAATTCCCCTAATTCCAAAAATCCAAAAATCCCCCAAAAAATCGAAAAAAACCCCAAATCCCCTTGATCCCAAAATCAAAAAAACCCCAAATCTGCTCCATCCCATCCCAAAATCCCCAAAAAAATCCCCCAAATTCCCCAAAAAATCCCCAAAAAAACCACAAATCCCCTCGATCCCAAAATCCCGAAAAATCCCCCAAATCTGCTCAATTCCATCCCAAAATCCCCCCAAAAAAATCCCCAAATCCCAAAAAAAATCCCCCAAAAACCCCAAATCTGCTCCATCCCAAAATCCCAAAAAAACCCCGAAAAATTTACTTCATTCCATCCCACAATGAAAAAAATCCCCAAATCCCAAAATCCCCAAAAATCCCCAAAAAATCCCCAAAAAATCCTCAAAAAATCCTGAAAAAAACCCAAAATCCCAAAAATAATCCCCAAAAAATTCCCCAAATCTGCTCCATCCCATCCCAAGATCCCAAAAAATCCCCCAAAAAGCACAAATCCCAAAATCCTGAAAACATCCCCAAATCCCAAAAAAAGCCCAAAAAACCCCAAATTCCCCAAAAAATCCCCAAAAAAACCCCAAATCCCCAAAAAAATCACCAAAAAACCCCAAAATCCTTAAATAAAAAAAAATAATCCCAAAAATCCCCCAAATCCCAAAAGAAATCTGCAAAAAAACCATAAATCCTAAAACCCCAAAAAACCCCAAATCCCAAAAAAAGGCCAAAAAAACCCCCAAAAAACCTCCAAAATACAAAAAAAATTCCCCAAATCCCCCAAAAAATCCCCCAAAAATCCCCAAAATCCCAAAAAATCCACAAATTACCCAAAAAAATCCCAAAAAAACCTCCAAAAAAATCACCAAAAAAACCCCAAAATCTCCCAAAAAATCGCAAAAAATCCCCAAATCCCAAAAATAATCCCCAAAAAATTCCCCAAATCTGCTCCATCCCATCCCAAAATCCCAAAAAATCCCAAAATCCCCAAAAAAATCCCCCAAAAAGCACAAATCCCAAAATCCTGAAAAACCCCAAATACTAAAAAAAACCCAAAAAAATCCCCAAATCCCAAAAATAATCCCCAAAAAAATCCCAGATCTGCTCCATCCCATCCCAAAATCCCCCAAAAAAACCCAAAATCCCCCAAAAAATCCCAAAAAATCCCCAAAATCCCCCCAAAAAATTTACTTCATCCCATCCCAAAATTCCCCAAAAAAACGCCAAAAAACCCCTAAATCCAAAAAAACCCCAAAAACCCCCAAATCCCCAAAAAATCCCCCAAAATCCCCAATCCCAAAATAATCCCAAAAACCCTAAAAAATTTACTTCATCCCACCCCAAAATCCCAAAAACCCAAAAATCCCCCAAAATCCCCCAAAACCCAAAAAACCCCCAAATCTGCTCCATCCAATCCCAAAATCCCAAAAAATCCCCCAAATCCCAAAAAAACCAACAAATTCCCCAGAAAACCCCTAAATCCTAAAAAATCCCAAAAACCCCAAATCTGCTCAATCCCGAAATCCCAAAATCCCGAAAAAAATCCCCCAAATCCCCCAAAAAATCACCAAAAAACCCCAAAATCCAAAAAAATTCCCCAAATTACAAAAAAAATTCCCCAAAAAAATCCCCAAAAAATCACCCAAAAAACCCCAAAATCCCAAATCCCTAAAAAAACCCCAAAACCCCCAAAAAAATCCCAAAAAATCCCCAAATCCCAAAAATAATCCCCAAAAAAAACCCCAAATCTGCTCCATCCCAAAATCCCCAAAAAATCCCAAAATCCCAAAATCCCCAAAATTCCCCAAATCCCCCAAAAAAATCAAAAAATGCCCAAAATCCCCCAAAAAATCCCAAAAAAACCCCAAAAATCCCCAAATCTGCTCCATCCCAAAATCCCAAAAAAAACCCCAAATCCCAAAATCCCCCAAAAATTCCCCAAATGCCCCAAAAAAAAATCCCCAAAAAATCCCCAAAAAACCCAAAAAAATCCCCCAAAAACCCCAAAATCCCCCCAAAAATCGCCAAATCCCAAAAAAATCCCCCAAATCTCTAAAAAAATCCCAAAAAATCCCAAATCCCTCAAAAAAATCACCAAAAAATCCCCAAATCCCCAAAAAAATCCCAAAAAAACCCCAAATCCCAAAATCCTGAAAAAACCCAAAATCCAAAAAAAAAGCTCAAAAAACCACCCCAAAAAACCCCAAAATCCGCCAAAAAATCCCCCAAAAATCCCCAAATCCCAAAAATAATCCCCATAAATCCCCCAAATCTGCTCCATCCCAAAATCCCAAAAATACCCCCAAAAATTTACTTCATTCCATCCCAAAATCCCCCAAAACATCCCAAATCCCAAAATCCCCAAAAATCCCTAAAAAAATCCCCAAAAAAAATCCCAAATCCCCCCAAAAAATCACCAAGAAAACCCAAAATCCCCAAAAAAATCCCCTAAAAATCTCCAAATCCCAAAAATAATCCCCAAAAATCCCAAAAAATTTACTTCATTCCATCCCAAAATCCCCCAAAAATCCCAAAATCCCAAAAAAAACCCCAAAAAACTCCAAAATCCCCCAAAAAATCCCCAAAAAAAACCCAAATCCCAAAAAAAATCACCAAAAAAACCCCAAAATCCCCAAAAAAATCCCCCAAAACTCCCCAAATCCCAAAAATAATCCCCAAAAAGCAAAAAAAATTTACCTCATCCCAAAAAAATCCCAAAAAATTTACTTCATTCCATCCTAAAATCCCAAAAACCCCCAAGTCCCCCCAAAAATCCCAAAAAATCCCCCAAAAAATCAAAAAAAACCCCAAATCTGCTTCATCCCATCCCAAAATCCCCCAAAAAATCCCCAAAAAATCTCCAAATCCCAAAATCCCATCCCAAAATCCCAAAAAAACCCATATCCAGTTGATCCCATCCCAAAATCCTGAAAAAAATTGGGGAAAATTGGGAAAAAAATGGGAAAAAATGGGAAAATATTGGGAAGAAATTGTGAGAAAATTGGAAAAAAATTGGAAAAAATATGGAAAAAAAGGGGAAAATTGGGAGAAAGTTGGGAAAATTATGGGAAAAATTGGGAAAAATGGGGAAAAATGGGAAAAATATTGAAAAAATTGGGAAAAATTGGGAGAAAATTAGGAAAAAATTGGGAAAATATTGGGAAGAAAATTAGAAAAAATGGGAAAAAATGGGAAAATTATGGGGAAAAATTCAGAAAAAATGGGAAGAAATTGGGGAAATTTCAGAAAAAATTGGGCAAATATTGGGAAAAAATTGGGGAAAAACTGGGAAATTATGGGAAAAAATGGGAAAATTATGGAAAAAAATGGGAAAAATTTGGGAAAATATTGGGGGAAAAAAGGGAAAAAATTGGGAAAAAATGGGAAAATTATGGGAAAAAATTGGGGAAATATTGGGAGAAAAAAGGGAAAAAATGGGGAAAAATTGGAAAAAATATTGGGAAAAATTTGGGAGGAAATTGGGAAAAAAAATGGGGAAAAATTGGGAAAATTATGGGAAAAATTGGGGGAAAATTGGAAAAAAAAGTTGGGAAAAATTTTGCAAAAAATTGGGGAAAATTGGGAAAAAAATGGGAAAACTTTGGTGACAAATTGGGAAGAAAATTGGGAAAATATGGGAAAAAATGGGAAAATTTGGGAAAATTATGGGAAAAAATGGGAAAATTAAGGGAAAAAATTGGTAAAAATTAGGAAAAAATTGGGAAAATATTGGGGAAATTATGGGAAAAAATTGGGAAAAAATGGAAAAAAATTGAGGAAAAAATTGGAAAAAAATTGGGAAAAATATGGGAAAATTATGGGAAGAAAAAGGGAAAAATTAGAAAACATTTGGGGAAAATTGAGAAAAAAAATGGGAAAAAATTGGGGAAAAATTGGGAAAAAATTGAGGAAAAAATTGAGAAAATTATGGCGAAAAAATGGGAGAAATTTGGGAAAAAATGATGAAAAAATTGGGGAAAAATGGGAAAATATTGGGAAGAAATTGGGAGAAAATTGGAAAAAAATTGGGAAAAATATGGAAAAAAGGGGAAAAATTGGGAGAAAATTGGGAAAATTATGGGAAAAAATTGGGGAATAATTGGGAAAAATTAGGAAAAAATTGGGAAAAAAGTTGGGGAAAAATGGGAAAAAATGGGGAAAAATTGGAACAAATATTGGGAAAAATTTGGGAGAAAATTGGGAAAAATGGGAAAAAAAATGGGGAAAAATTGGGAAGAAATTGGGAAAATATTGGGGAAATTATGGGAAAAATTGGGAAAAAATGGAAAAAATTGAGGAAAAAATTGGAAAAAAATTGGGAAAAATATGGGAAAAATATGGGAAAATTATGGGAAGAAAAAGGGAAAAATTAGGAAAAATTTGGGGAAAATTGAGAAAAAAATGGGAAAAAATTGGGAAAAAATTGGGAAAAGTTGTGAGAAAAAAGGGAAAAATATTGGAAAAAAATTGGGGGAAATTGGGGAAAAATTTGGGGAAAATTTCGGAAAAAATTGGGGAAAAAATTGAGAAAATTATGGCGAAAAAAATGGGAGAAATTTGGGAAAATAATGGGAAAAATTGGGGAAAAAATGGGGGAAAAATGGGAAAAATATTGAAAAAAATGGGAGAAAATTGGGAGAAATGGGAAAAATTTGGAGAAAATTAGGAAAAAATTATTGGGAAAATATTGGGAAAAAATTGGGAAAAAATGGGAAAATTAATTGGGAAAAATGGGAAAAAATTGGGAAAATTTCAGAAAAAATTGGGGAAATATTGGGAAAAAATTGGGAAAAATTAGGGAAATTGGGAAAAAAGTTGGGGAAAAAAATGGGGAAAAATTGGAAAAAATTGGGAAAATATTGGGGAAATTATGGGAAAAAATTGGGAAAAAACTGGAAAAAAATTGGGAAAAATATGGAAAATTATGGGAAGAAAAAGGGAAAAATTAGGAAAAATTTGGGGAAAATTGAGAAAAAAAATGGGAAAAAATTGGGGAAAAATTGGGGAAAAATGGGAAAAAATGGGAAAAAAATGGGGAAAGTTGGGGAAAAAAAGGGAAAAATATTGGAAAAAAATTGGGGGAAATTGGGGAAAAATTTGGGGAAAAATTGGGAAAAAATTGGGGAAAAAATTGAGAAAATTATGGGGAAAAAATGGGAGAAATTTGGGAAAAAATAGGAAAAACTGGGAAAATTTGAGAAAAAAAATGGAGAAAAATTGTGGAAAAAATTGGGAAAAATTTAGGAAAAATTTGGGAAAAAATTGGGAAAATTATGGGAAAAAATTAGGGATTTTTTCGCCCTAAAAATGCTGAAAAAAACCCCAAAATTCCATGAGGATTTTTTGGGATGAAAATTCCCCCAAAATCCCATTTTCCACCCAAAATTCCCATTTTTCCCCAAAAAAACATCAATTTTTCCTCCAAAAAAATCAATTTTTCCCCAAAAATTCCCATTTTTCCCCCCAAAAAATCAATTTTTTCCCCCAAAAAATTCCAATTTTCCCCAAAAAAATCTCATTTTCCCCCAAAAATTCCCATTTTTTCCCAAAAAAATCAAATTTCCCCAAATAAATTCCCATTTTTCCCCCAAAATTCCCAATTTTTCCCCAAAAATTCTCATTTTTCCCAAAAAATTCCCATTTTTCCCCCAAAAATTCCCAATTTTCCTAAAAATTCCAATTTTTTCCCCCAAAAAATCCAATTTTTCCCCCAAAAAATCCCATTTTCCCCTAAAAAAATTCCCATTTTCCCCCCAAAAAAACCTATTTTTCCAAAAAACCATCATTTTTTCCCAAAAAAAATCAACTTTCCCCAAAAAATCCCATTTTTCAAAAAAATTCCCAATTTCCAAAAAAAAATTCTCATTTTCCCCTAAAAAAATTCCCATTCTTCCCAAAACCATCAATTTTTCCCCAAAAAAAATTCCCATTTTCCCCCCAAAAATACCCATTTTCCCCCCAAAAAAATCAATTTTTCCCCAAAAAAATTCCCATTTTTTCCCCAAAAATTCCCATTTTTCCCAAAACCATCAACTTTTCCCCCAAAAAATCAATTTTTCCCAAAAAAACATCAATTTTTCTCAAAAAATTCCCATTTTTCCCTCAAAAATTCCCAAATTTTCCCATAAAAATTCCCAATTTTCCCCAAAAAAATTCCCATTTTTCCCCAAAAAATATCAATTTTTCCCAAAAAACCATCAATTTTTCCCCCAAAAATTCCCATTTTTCCCCAAAAAGATCAAATTTTCCCCAAAAAATTCCCATTTTTCCCCCAAAAATATCAATTTTCCCCGAAAAATCCAATTTTTCCCAAAAAAAATTCCCAAATTTTCCCCATAAAAATTCCCATTTTTCCCCAAAAAATCCCATTTTCCCAAAACCATCAATTTTTCCCCAAAAAATTCCCATTTTTCCCCAAAATAATCAATTTTTCTTCCAAAAATAACTTTTTTCCCCCAAAATTCCCATTTTTCCGCCAAAAAAAATTTTTCCCCCAAAAATTCCCATTTTTCCCAAAAAAATCAAATTTCCCCCAAAAATTCCCATTTTTCCCCAAAAATTCCCATATTTCCCCCCAAAAAATCAATTTTTCCCAAAAATTTCCCATTTTCCCCCAAAAATATCAATTTTCCCAAAAAAACATGAATTTTGCCCCCAAAAATTCCCATTTTTCCCCCCAAAAAATTGATTTTTCCCAAAAAAATTCCCATTTTTCCCAAAATATTCCTAAATTTCCAAAAAAAATTCCCATTTTTCCTCAGAGATCAAATT
>NC_139482.1:151264360-151333268 GCF_008360975.1 Lichenostomus cassidix | reverse complement strand
TATCATTTTTTGGGGAATTTTTTTATTATTTTTTACCATCAAAATCCCAATTTGAGATCCAAATCCTAAAAAAATCCTAAAAAAAATCCTAAAAAAAATCCTAAAAAATCCTAAAAAATTCCCTATTTAACTTCCCAAAATTCCCAATTTTTTTTCCCAGGAATTTCCACTTTGCTGATTTTACCAACTGGAACAGGAAAATCTCTTTGTTATCAACTTCCAGCTTTGCTTTTCCATCGGAAATTCGGGAAAATCACTTTGGTGATTTCGCCTCTGGTGGCTCTGATGGAGGATCAGGTGAGTTTGGGGAGTTTGGGAATTTTTTTGGGAAAAATGTGGAAAATTTGGGGAAAAATTTGGGGATTTTTTGGGAATTTTTTGAGAAAAAATTGGGAATTTTTTGGGAAAAATTGGGAATTTTTGAGGATTTTTTGGGGATTTTTTGGGGGATTTTTGGGGAGTTTTTTGGATTTTTTGGGAATATTTTGGGGAAAAATTGGGAATTTTTGGGGAAAAAATTGGGAATTTTTTAGGATTTTTTGGAGATGATTTTGGGGATTTTTGGGAGTTTTGAATTTTGGGGATTTCAAATTTTGATTTTTGGGAATTTTTGGGAATTTTTGGGGATTTCTTTGGGAATTTTTGTGGGCTTTGAGATTTTGGGTTCTCTTTGAATTTTGGGGATTTGATTTTGGATTTTTGGGGGATTTTTTGCAAATTTTTGGGGAATTTTTTGGAATTTTTTGGATGATATTTTGGGATTTTTTGGGGGATTTTTGGGAGTTTTTGGAATTTTGATTTTTGGGATCTTTGGGGGATCTTTGGGAATATCTTAACCTTGGGATTTTTTTGGGAGTTTTTTGGGAATTTTTTGAGGATTTTTTGCAAATTTTTGGGGAATTTTTTGGGATTTTTTTGGGAATTTTTTTTAGATTTTGGGGAAATTTTGGGGAATTTTTTTTGGAAATTTTTTGGGGAAAAATGGGGAAATTTGGGAAAATCACTTTGGTGATTTCGCCTCTGGTGGCTCTGATGGAGGATCAGGTGAGTTTGGGGAGTTTGGGAATTTTTTGGGAAAAAATTGGGAAAGAAGGGGGAAAAAAGGTGGAAAAAATGGGGAAATTTGGGGAAATTTGGGAAAAAATGGGGAAAAATTGGGATTTTTTTTTGGGGAAAAAAAGGGTAAAAATTAGGAAAAAAACTGGGAAAAATGGGAGAAAATGGTGAAAAAATTGGGAAAAAATAGGGAAAAAAAATGGAAAAATGGGGAAGAATGAGGAAAAAATGGGAAAAAATGTATAAAAATTGGGGAAAAATATGGGAAAAAATGTGGGAAAAATTGGGAAAAAATGTGGGAAAAAATGTGAAGAAAAATGTGGGGAAAAAAATGGGGAAAATGTGGAAAAAAATCCCGGAATTAATCACCAAATATTCCCAATTTTTTGGGGAAAAAATGTGGAAAAAATGAGGGGAAAAAAGGGGAAAAATGTGGAAAATAAGGTGGAAAAAATGGGGAAAAAAAAGTGGATTTTTTGGAGGAAAATTGGGATTTTTGGGGAAAAAAAGGGGAAGAAATCCTGGAATTAATTGCAATATATTCCAGTTTTTTTGGTAATTTTTTGGGGGAAAAATGGGGAAAAATGGGGGAAAAATCCTGGAATTAATCACAAAATATTCCGGAATTTTTTTGGGAAAATTTATGTGGAAAAAATTGGAGAAAAAGGGGGAAAATATGGGGAGGAAGTGGGAAAAACGTGGGAAAAAATAAGGAAAAATGTGGAAAAATTTAGGAAAAAATGTGGAAAAATTTGAAAAAATTTGGAAAAAAGTGGAAAAAAATGTGGGAAATAAGGTGGAAAAATGGGGAAAATTTGGGGAAAAAATAGGGAAAAAAGTGGGAAAAATATGGGAAAATGTGGGAAAAATGTGGAAAAAATATGGAAAAAATGGGGAAAAAATTTGAAAAAAAATTGAAAAAAAAGTGAAAAAAATCTGAGAAAAATATGGAAAAAAATAGGAAAAATAAGCAAAAAAATAGGGAAAAAATTGGGAAAAATTTGGAAAAATGTGGAAAAATGTGGAAAAATTGGAAAAATGGAAAAAATAAGGAAAAAAATTGGAAAAAATCTGAAAAAATAAGGAAAAAAATGTGGAAAAATGTGGGAAAAAATGTGGGAAAAATGAGGAAAAAATGTGAAAAAATTTAGTAAAAAATATGGAAAATATGGAAAAAATATGGAAAAAATAAGGAAAAATATTGGAAAAAATCTGAAAAAATATGGAAAAATGTGGAAAAAGTGGAAAAAATATGGAAAAAATGGGGAAAATTTGAAAAAAAAATTGAAAAAATGTGAAAAAAATCTGAGAAAAATAAGGAAAAAAATTTCAAAAAAAGTGGAAAAATGGGGAAAATAGGGTGGAAAAATGGGGGAAATTTGGGGAAAAATTTGGGAAAAATGTGGGAAAAAATGGGGAAAAAAGTAAGGAAAAAATATGGAAAATGGGAAAAATAAGGAATAAATGAGGTAGAAAATGTGGAAAAAAATCTGGAAAAATTAAGGAAAAAATGGTGAAAAAAATATGAAAAAAATATGGAAAAATGTGGAAAAAATGAGGAAAAAAAATTGGAAAAAATCTGAAAAAATCTGGGAAAAATGTGGAAAAAATGAGGAAAAAATGTGGGAAAAATGGGGAAAACTGTGGGGAAAAATATGGAAAAAATGGAAAAAATAGGAAAAAAATGTGGAAAAAATGTGGAAAAAATTGAAAAAAGTGAAAAAAATATGGAAAAATGAGGAAAAAATGGGGAAAAAAATGGAAAAAATAAGGAAAAATTTGGAAAAAATGTGAAAAAAATCTGGGAAAAATGTGGGGAAAAATATGGGAAAAAAATGGGGGAAAATTTGGAAACAATATGGAAAAAATGGGGAAAAATTTGGGAAAAATGTGGAAAAATTTGAAAAAATAAGGAAAAATGTGGAAAAAGTGGAAAAATATTGGAAAATTTGGGGAAAAATATGGAAAAAATTTGGAAAAAAGTGGAAAAATGGGGAAAAAATAAGGAAAAAATAGGGAAAAAAGTGGGAAAAATATGGAAAAAATGAGGAAAAAATGTGGGAAAAATGGGGAAAAAATTTGGAAAAAAATTGAAAAAAAGTGGGAAAAATGGGGAAAAATGTGGAAAAATATGGAAAAATAGGAAAAAATAGGAAAAAATAAGGAAAAAAATGTGGAAAAATGTGGGAAAAAATGTGGGAAAAATATGGAAAAATGGGGAAAAAATTTGGAAAATATATGAAAAAAATGTGGAAAAAATGTGGAAAAAATCTGGAAAAATGTGGAAAAATTTGGAAAAAATTGAAAAAAGTGAAAAAATGTGGAAAAAATATGGAAAAAATAAGGAAAAAATTGAAAAAAATGAAAAAATCTGGGAAAAATATGGAAAAAAATTTCAAAAAAAGTGGAAAAATGGGGAAAAATTTGGGGAAAAATTTGGGAAAAAATGGGGAAAAAATGGGGAAAAATAGGGAAAAAAGTAAGGAAAAAATATGGAAAATGGCAAAAATAAGGAATAAATGAGGTAGAAAATGTGGAAAAAACTCTGGAAAAATTGGGAAAAAATGGGGAAAAAATGTGGAAAAAATTTGGGAAAAAAGTGGGAAAAATGTGGGAAAAATTTGGAAAAAATATGGAAAAAAGTGAAAAAAATCTGGGAAAAAGGTTAAAAAAATGTGGAAAAATTTGAAAAAATTTTTTAAAAAGTGCAAAAATGTGGAAAATTTGGGGAAAAATTTGGGAAAAATGTGGGAAAAATGTGGAAAAAATAAGGAAAAATGTGGAAAAAGTGGAAAAATATTGGAAAAAATGTGGAAAAATGTGGAAAAAATTTGGAAAAAAGTGGAAAAATGGGGAAAAAATTGGGGAAAAATAGGGAAAAAATTGGGAAAAAATAGGAAAAAATATGGGGAAAAAAATGGGAAAAATGTGGAAAAAATGGGGGAAAATGTAGGAAAAATTTGGTAAAAAGTGGAAAAATGGGGAAAAATTGGGAAAAAATTGGGAAAATTCGTGGAAAAATGTGGGGAAAATGTGGAAAAATTTGGAGAAAATGTGGGGAAAATGTGGAAAAAAGTGTGGAAAAAATAAGGAAAAATATGGAAAAAATGTGAAAAAAAGTGGGAAAAATAAGGAAAAATGTGGAAAAAATGGGGGAAAATGTGGAAAAATGGGGAAAAATTTGGAAAAAATGTGGAATAAATGTGGAAAATGTGGAAAAATTTGGAAAAAAAGTGGAAAAAATGTGGGAAAATATGGAAAAAATGGGGAAAATAGGCGCAAAAAATAGGGAAAAAATTGGGAAAAATTTGGGAAAAATTGGAAAAAATGTGGGAAAAATGTGGAAAAATATGAAAAAATGGGAAAAAATATGGAAAAAAATTGCAAAAAATCTGAAAAAATCTGGAAAAATGTGGGAAAAATGTGGAAAAATATGGAAAAAATAAGGAAAAAAAAAGGAAAAAATATGGAAAAAATTTGGAAAAAAATTGAAAAAAAAGTGAAAAAAATCTGAGAAAAAAATGGAAAAAATGCAGAAAACTCCCAAAATTCATCCCCAAAACATTCCACATTTTTTTGGGATTTTTTTCCCATCAAAATCCCAGAAATTCATCCCAAAATCTTCCCAAATTTTCCAGGTTTCAGGACTTCCTTCTGCTCTCCAAGCTGTTTGTCTTCATTCCAACCTTTCCCCATCCCAGCGGGAAACTGCCATGGAAAAGGTGAGAATTCCCTAAAAATTCCCAAAATTCCCAACATTCCTGAATTTTTCCTATTTGGGGAAAAATTTTTCTGCTTAAAAATGGGATTTTCCTGCAGAAAATTGGGATTTTTTTTCTAAAAAAAATGGGATTTTTCCACCTAAAATTGGGATTTTTCCACCTAAAATGTGGATTTTTCCATAAGAAAATGTGGATTTTTCCCTAAAAAATGGGATTTTTCCGCCTAAAATGTGGATTTTTCCCTAAAAAATGGGATTTTTCAATAAAAAATTGGATTTTTCTATCAGAAAATGTGAATTTTTTCCCTAAAATTGAGACTTTTTTCCCCCTAAAATTGGGATTTTTCTCAAAATTTGGGATTTTTCCCTAAAAAATGAGATTTTTCCATCAGAAAAAATGTGGATTTTTCTCAAAAAAAATGGAATTTTTTCCCAAAAATTGGGATTTTTCTATTAGAAAATGTGGATTTTTCCCTAAAAAAATGGAATTTTTTCCCAAAAATTGGGATTTTTCTATTAGAAAATGTGGATTTTTCCCTAAAAAAATGGAATTTTTTCCCCAAAATTGGGATTTTTCCATCGGAAAATGTGGAATTTCTGCCTAAAAATGGAATTTTTCCATCTAAAAATTGGGATTTTTCCCTAAAAATTGAGATTTTACCATCAGAAAATGTGGATTTTTTCCCTAAAATTGAGATTTTTTCCCCCTAAAAATGAAAGATTTTCCCTAAAAATTGAAGGTGAGAATTCCCAGAAAATTTCCAGAAAATTCCCAAAATTCCCGAAATTCCCAAAATTCCTGAATTTTTCCTATTTGGGGAAAAAATTCTCTCCTTAAAAATGGGATTTTTCCATTTAAAATTTGGGATTCTTCACTAAAAAATGGGATTTTTTTCCTAAAATTGAGATTTTTTTCCCTAAAAATTGGGATTTTTCCCCAAAATTGGGATTTTTTCCATAGGAAAATGTGGGATTTTTCCCTAAAAAATGGGATTTTTCTATCAGAAAATGTGGATTTTTCTCTGAAAGTGGAATTTTTCCATCTAAAAATTGGGTTTTTTCCCCAAAAATGGGATTTTTCCACAGAAAATTTGGGATTTTTCACTCAAAAATGGAATTTTTCCCCAAAATTGAGATTTTTCCCTAAAAATTGGAATTTTTCCCTAAAAAATGGGATTTTTTCCCAAAAAATGGGATTTTTCCATCAGAAAATGTGGATTTTTCCCTAAAAATTGGGATTTTTCCATTGGAAAATGTGGAATTTTTTCCCTAAAATTGAGATTTTTCCCTAAAATTGAGACTTTTTTCCCAAAAATTGGGATTTTCCACCTAAAAATGGGATTTTTCCACCTAAAATTCGGATTTTTCCCTAAAAAATGGGATTTTTTCCCAAAAAATGGGATTTTTCCATCTAAAAATTGGGATTTTTCCCAAAAATTGGAATTTTTTGCCTTAAAAATTGGAATTTTTCCCTAAAAAATGGGAATTTTTTCTCACAAATTGGGATTTTTCCCTAAAATTGGGATTTTTCCGGCAGAAAATGTGGATTTTTCCACCTAAAATTGGGATTTTTTCCCTAAAAATTGGGATTTTTCCATCAGAAAATGTGGAATTTTTTCCCTAAAATTGGGATTTTTTTTCCCCTAAAAATGAAAGATTTTCCCTAAAAATTGAAGGTTAGAATTCCCAGAAAATTCCCCAAAATTCCCGAAATTCCTGAATTTTTCCTATTTGGGGAAAAAATTTTCTCCTTAAAAATGGGATTTTTCTATCAGAAAATGTGGATTTTTTCACCTAAAATTGGGATTTTTCCTGCAGAAAATTTGGGATTTTTCCATTGGAAAATAGGATTTTTTCCCTAAAATTGACATTTTTCCCAAAATTGGGATTTTTCCATCAGAAAATGTGGATTTTTCTCTAAAAATTGGGATTTTTCGTTTGGAAAATGTGGAATCTCTGTCTAAAAATTGGGATTTTTCCCCAAAAATGGGATTTTTCCATCTAAAACTTGGAATTTTTCCCTAAAAAATGGGATTTTTTCCTCAAAAATTGGGATTTTTTCCACCTAAAAATGGGATTTTTTCCATTGGAAAATTTGAATTTTTCCCTAAAAAATGGGATTTTTTGCCCTAAAAATTGGGATTTTCATTAAAAAATTGGGATTTTTTTCCCAAAAATTGGGATTTTTCCATTGGAAAATGTGGAATTTCTGCCTAAAAATGGAATTTTTCCATCTAAAATTTGGGGTTTTTCCCCAAAAATGGGATTTTTCCATCGAAAATGTGGATTTTTTCCCTAAAATTGGGATTTTTTTCCCCTAAAAATGAAGGATTTTCCCTAAAAATTGAAGTTGAGATCCAAAAAAAAAGTGGATTTTCCATCAGAAAATATGGGATTTTTCCCTAAAATTGCGATTTTTCCCTAAAAATGGTGGATTTTGACCCAA
The DNA here is from genome assembly GCF_008360975.1 of Lichenostomus cassidix. Classification (NCBI taxonomy): domain Eukaryota; kingdom Metazoa; phylum Chordata; class Aves; order Passeriformes; family Meliphagidae; genus Lichenostomus; species Lichenostomus cassidix. Next base: position 151,326,045 of record NC_139482.1, on the reverse strand, counting down.
GAAAATGAATTGTTTTTCCCAAAAAATTTGGGATTTTTTCCCGAAAAATCAGGAAATTCCCCCAAAAATTCCCAAACAGAATAAAACCCAAAAAAACCCCAAAAAATCCCAAGAAAATCCCAAAAAACCCCCAAAAATCCAAAATAAATTCCAAAAAATCCCCAGAAAGTCCCAAAAAATCCCAAAACGTTTTTAAAAATCCCAAATAATTTGCAAATATTCCCAAAAAACCCCAAAAAATCCCCAAAATCCCAAAAAATCCCAAAAGACTCCAAAAAATCCCAAAAACATCCCAAATATTCCCAAATAATTCCCAAAAACCCCCAAAAAATCCCAAATAATTCCCAAAAAATCCCAAAAAATCCCCAAAAACCCCAAAAAAATAAAAAAAAATCCCAAAAACTCCCCAAAAAACCCCAAATATTCCAAAAAAATTCCTAATAAATCCAAAAAAATGCCAAAATACCCCAAAAACCCCAAAAAAATCCCCAAAAACCACCAAATATTCCCAAAACATCCCAAAAAAACCCCAAAAATTCCTCAAAAATTCCCCAAAAAAAATCCCAAAAAAACCCCAAAAGACCTCCAAAAAACCCCAAAAAATCCCCAAAAAATCCCAAATAAATTCCAAAAAATCCCAAAAAACCCCCAAAAAATCCAAAAAAAACCCAAAAAAAATCCCCAAAAAAACCCAAATATTCCCAAAAAAATCCTAATAAATCCCCAAAAAACCCCCAAAATTCCCCAAAAAATCTCAAAAACCCAAAAAAATCCCCAAAAAATCCCCAAAAAACCCCAAAAATTCCTCAAAATCCAAAAAAAAACCCCAAAAAACCCCAAAAAACCCCAAAAAACCCCAAAAAATCCCCAAAACATCCCAAAAATTCCCAAATAATTCCCAAAAAATCCCCAAAAACCCCCAAAAGACCCCAAAAAAATCTCAAAAACCCCCCAAAAAATCCCCAAAAACCCCAAATATTCCCAAAAAATTCCTAATAAATCCCAAAAAAATCCCAAAAATTCCCCAAAAAATCCCCAATAAATCCCAAAACATCCCAAATAAATTTTAAAACTCAAATAAATCAAAAAAAATCCCCAAAAAACCCCCAAAAATCTCAAATAAATCCCAAAATATCCCAAATAAATCTTTAAAAATCCCAAATATTCCCCAAAAATCCAAAATAATCCCAAAAATCCCAACAAATGTCCCAAAAAAAAAAAATCCCCAAAATTCCAACAAAAATCCCAAAAATCCCAAAAAAACCTCAAATATTCCCCAAAAATTCCTAATAAATCCCAAAAAAATCTCAAAAAACCCCAAAAAAATCACAAAAAAATCACAAAAAAATCACAAAAAAATCACAAAAAACCCAAAAACCCCCAAAAAATCCCAAAAAATCCCAAAAAACCCCAAAAAATTCCCCAAAAAATCCCAAAAAATCCCCAAAAAACCCCAAATATTCCCAAAAAATCCCAAATAAATCCCAAAAAAATCTCAAAAAACCCCAAAAAAATCACAAAAAAATCCCAAAAAATCCAAAAAACCCCAAAAATTCCAAAAAACCCCCAAAAAATCCCCAAAAAATCCCAAAAAATCCCCAAAAACCCCAAAAAATTCCCCAAAAAATCCCAACAAAACCGCAAAAAATCCAAAAAAATCCCCAAAAAATCCCCAAAATCCCCAAAAAATCCCAATAATTCCCAAAAATCCCAAAAAAAAATCCCAAAATCCAAAAAATCCCAAAAAAAAAAAAAAAAAAAAACCCCAAAATCCCAAATAAACCCCCCAAATCCCAAAAAATCAAAAAATCCCAAAAAATCCCCAAAAACCCCACAAAAATCTCAAAAAACCCCCAAAAAATCCCAAAAAACCCCAAAAAAACCCCAAAAAACCCCAAAAATTCCCCAAAAAAACCCAAAAATTCCCCAAATAATTACCAAAAAATCCCAAAAAAAATCCCCAAAAATCCCCAAAAAAACCCAAATATTCCCCAAAAAATTCCTAATAAATCCCAAAAAAAAACCCCAAAATTCCCCAAAAAATCTCAAAAACCCAAAAAAACCCCAAAAAATCCCCAAAAAACCCCAAATAATTCCCAAAAAATCCCAAATAATCCCCAAAAAACCCCAAATATTCCCCAAAAATTCCTAATAAATTCCAAATAATTCCCAAATAAATCCCAAAAATTCCCAAAAAATCACAAAAAAACCCCAAAAATTCCCCAAAAATCCCAAATAAATTCCAAAATTCCCCAAAAATCCCCAAAAAATCCCCAAAACAATCCCAAAAAATCCCCAAAAAACCCCAAAAATTCCCCAAAAAATCCCAAATAAATTCCAAAAATTCCCCAAAAAATCCCAAAAAATCCCCAAAAAATCCCCAAAAAATCCCCAAAAACCACCAAATATTCCCAAAAAAATCCTAATAAATCCCAAATAAATCCCAAAAAATCCCAAAAAACCCCAAAAATTCCCCAAAAAACCTCCAAAAAACCCGAAAAATCCCCAAAAAATCCCCAAAAATCCAAAAAAAAAAAAAAAATCCCCAAAAAATCCCAAAAAAATCCCCAAAAAACCCCAAAAAACCCCCAAAAAATCCCAAAAAACCCCAAAAAATCCCAAAAAACCCCAAAAATTCCCCAAAACATCCCAAATAAATTCCAAAAAATCCCAAAAAATCCCCAAAAAACCCCAAAAAATTCCCCAAAAAATCCCAAATAAATTCCAAAAAATCCCAAAAAATCCCAAAAATTCCCCAAAAAATCTCAAAAACCCCAAAAAAATCCAAAAAAACCCCCAAAAAATCCCCAAAAACCCCAAATATTCCCAAAAAATTCCTAATAAATCCCAAAAAAATCCCAAAAAACACCCAAAATTCCCCCAAAAAATCCCAAATAATCCCAAAAACCCCAAAAAATCCCCAAAAATTCCCCAAATATTCCCAAAAAATTCCTAATAAATCCCAAAAAAATCCCAAAAAATTCCCAAAATCCCCAAATATTCCCAAAAATTCCCCCAAAAACCCCCAAAATTCCCATTTTTTTCCCTCCCAGCTCCGCAGCGGCAAAACCCAAATCCTGCTGATGTCTCCGGAAGCTCTGCTGGGAAATTTGGGAATTTTTTCCAAGTTTTTTTGGGATCAACTTCCTGCTGTGGCTTTCGTGTGTTTGGATGAAGTTCATTGTGTTTCCCAGTGGGCTGAGAACTTCAGACCTTCTTACCTCAGGGTTTGTAAGGTAAAAAAAATGGGAAAATTTGGGGAAAAGTTGGGAAAAAATCCGGAGAAAATTGGGGGAAAATTGGGGAAATTATGGGAAAATTATGAGAAAAATTGGGGGAAAAAAGGGAATTTTTTGGTCCTAAAAATGAGAGATTTTTGACCCTAAAATTGGGAAAAAATTGGGGAAAAATTGGGAAAAATTTGGGAAAATATTGGGAAAAAATCCGGAAAAAATTGGGGAAATTATGAGGAAAAATTGGGGAAAAAACTGGGAAAAATTGAGAAAAAATTGGGGAAAAAATGGGGAAATTATGGGGAAAAAATTGGGGAAAAATTGGGAAAAAATTGGGGAAAAATTGGGGAAATTATGGGAAAAAATTGGGGGAAAAAAGGGAAAAAATTGGGGAAAAATGGGGAAAAAATGGGAAAAAATTGGGGGAAAAATGGGGAAATTATGGGGAAAAATGGGGAAAAATTGGGAAAAATTTGAGAAAAAATTGGGAAAAAGGGAAATTATGGGACAAAATTGGGAAAAATTGAGAAAAAATTGGAGAAATATGGGGAAATTATGGGGAAAAACTGGGGAAAAAATTGGGAAAAAGTTGGGAAAAATTGGGGATTTTTTGTCCTAAAAATGAGATTATTTTCTCCTAAAAATGAGATTATTTTCTCCAAAATTTGGGAAAAAATTGGGAAAACATTGGGAAGAAATTGGGTAAAAAATGGGAAAAAAATTGGGAAAATGTTGGGAAAATATTGGGAAAAATTGGGGAAAAAAATTGGGAAAAAGTTGGGGAAAAATCTGGAAAAATTGGGGAAATTATGGGAAAATTATGAGAAAAAATTGGGGAAGAAATTGAGAAAATTTGGGAAAAAATCTGGAAAAAAATGGGAAAACTATGGGGAAAAATTGGGAAAAATTGGGGAAAAGTTGGGGAAAAATGGGGAAATTATGGGGAAAAAATGGGGATTTTTTGCCCTAAAAATGAGATTATTTTATCCTAAAAATGTGGATTTTTTTCCAAAAAATTGGGGGAAAATTGGGGAAAAAATGGGAAAATTATAGGAAATATTGGGAGAAAAATTGGGAGAAAAATTGGGGAAAAATTGGGAAAAATTGGGGGAAAATTGAGGATTTTTTGCCCAAAAAATGAGGATTTTTTTCCCCTAAAAATGGGGATTTTTTGCCCTAAAATTAGGAAAATTATTGGAAATATTGGGAGAAAAAATCTGGAAAAAATTGGGGAAATTATGGGGAAAAATTGAGGAAAAATTGGGAAAAATTTGAGGAAAAAATTGGGAAAAAAATAGAGAAATTATGGGAAAAAATTGGGAAAAATTGGGGAAAAAATGGGAAAAATTGAGAAAAAATTGGAGAAATATGGGGAAATTATGGGGATAAATTGGGAAAAAGTTGGGAAAAAGTTGGGAAAAATTGGGGATTTTTTGTCCTAAAAATGAGATTATTTAATCCTAAAAATGTGGATTTTTCCCAATAAAAATTCCCATTGTGTTTCCCAATGGGCTGAGAACTCAGGGTTTGTAAGGTGAGAAATTTGGGAAAATTTGGGGGAAAACTGGGGGAAAAGTTGGGAAAAAATCTGAAAAAAATCTGGAAAAAATTGGGTAAAAAATGGGGAAATTATGGGGAAAAAATGGAAAGAAATTGGGGAAATTATGAGGAAAAAATGGGGGAAAATTGGGGAAAAATTGGGATTTTTTCGCCCTAAAAATGAGGAATTTTAAGCCTAAAAATGAAGGATTTTCCCCAGGAAAAAATTGGGGAAAAAATGGGAAAATTATGGGAAAAAATTGGGGAAAAAATTGGGGAAATTATTGGAAAAAATAGGGAATTTTTGGTCCTAAAAATGAGGACTTTTGACCCTAAAATTGGGAAAAAATTGGGGGAAAATGGGGAAAATATTGGGAAATAATTGGGAAAAAATCCGGGAAAAATGGGGTAAAAAATGGGGAAAAATTGGGAAAATTATAGGAAAAATTGGGGAAAAGTTGGGAAACAATTTGGGAAAAAATGGGAAAATTATGGGAAAAAATTGGGAAAAAATTGGGGAAATTTGGGGGGAAAATGGGGATTTTTTTGCCCTAAAAATGAGAGATTTTCATCCTAAAAATGAGAAATTTTGACCCTAAAATTGGGAAAACTTTGGGAAAAAATTGGGAAAATTATAGGAAAAAATTGGGGAAATTATGGGGAAAAAATGGGATTTTTTTGCCCTAAAAATGAGATTATTTTATCCTAAAAATGTGGAATTTTTCCCCCAAAAAATTGGGAAAAAAATAGAGAAAAAATTGGGAAAAAATTGGGAAAAAGTGGGGAAAAATTGGGAAAATTGTAGGGAAAAATTGGGAAAAATTTGAAGAAAAATTGAGAAAAATTGGGAAAATATTGGGGAAAAAATTGAAGAAAAATTGAGAAAAATTAGGAAAATATTGGGGAAAAAATTGAAGAAAAATGAGAAAAATTGGGAAAATATTGGAAAAAAATTGAAGAAAAATTGGGAACAAATTGGGGAAGAAAAATGGGAAAACATTGGGAAAAAATTAGGGATTTCTTGCCCGAAAAATGTGGAATTTTGGCACTAAAAAAATGTGGGATTTGGGGCTGAAAATGCAGATTTTTCCCCTAAAAATGTGATTTTTTTTTTCCCCTAAAAATGTGATTTTTTTTCCCTAAAAATGAGATTTTTTTTTTCCCCTAAAAATGTGATTTTTTTTCCCCTAAAAATGTGATTTTTTTTTTTTTTCCCCTAAAAATGGGAAGGTTTATCCTAAAAAGGGTAGAGATCCGAAAAATCAGGATTTGGGATCGAAAAATGTGGGATTTGGGAAGTAAAAATGTGAGATTTTGGCACCAAGAATGTGGAATTTGGGAACTGAAAAATGTGAATTTTGGGCACTAAAAATATGGGATTTTGGCACTGAAAATGTGGGATTTGGGGCTGGAAAATTGTGGGATTTGTGCATTAAAAATGTGGGATTTTGGCACTAAAAATGTGGAATTTTGAGCAATAAAAATGTGGGATTTGGGGCTGGAAATGTGAATTTTGGGCACTAAAAATATGGAATTTTGGCATTAAAAATTGGGAATTTGGGCAAAGAAAATGTGGGATTTGGGGCTGAAAATGTGGATTTGAAACTGTGGATTTTGGCACTAAAAAGGTGGAATTTGGGCATTAAAAATATGGGATTTGGGCAAGAAAAATGTGAAATTTGGCACTAAAAACCATGTGGGATTTGGGGCTGAAAATGAGGAATTTGGGGCTGAAAATGGGGAATTTTGGCACTAAAAGAATGTGGGATTTGAGCAAGAAAAATATGGGATTTGGGGTTGGAAATGTGGATTTTAAAATGTGAGATTTTGGCACTAAAAATGTGGGATTTGGGGCTGAAAATGTGTTTTAGTGCCTAAAATTCACATTTTCAGCTCCCAAATCCCACAATTTTAGTGCCAAAATCCCATAATTTTAGTGCCAAAATTTCACATTTTCAGCCCCAAATCCCATATTTTCAGAGTCCAAATCCCACATTTCTTTAGAGCCAAAATCCCACATTTTCAGTTCCCAAATCCCACATTTTTAGTGCCCAAAATCCACATTTTTAGTGCCAAAATCCCACATTTTCAAATCCACATTTTCAGCCCCAAATCCCATATTTTGAGCAACCAAATCCTATACTTTTATTGCCAAAATCCCACATTTTCAGCCCAAAATCCCATAATTTTAGTGCCCAAATCCCACATTTTCAGCCCCAAATTCCATATTTTTAATGCCAAATTCCAGTATTTTTAGTGCCCAAAATTCCCATTTTCAGCCCCAAATCCCACATTTTTTTATTGCCAAAATCCCACATTTTCAGAACCAAATCCCAGATTTTTAGCATCAAATCCCATATTTTTCCCAAATTCCAGGCTGAAAATGTGGAATTTGGGAACTGAAAATGTGGGATTTGAGCAAGAAAAATATGGGATTTGGGGCTGAAAATGTGGGATTTTGGGCACTAAAAATATGGGATTTGAGCTCTAAAACTGTGGGATTTTGGCACTAAAAACGTGAAATTTGGGCAATGAAAATATAGGATTTGGGCACTGAAATTATGGGATTTTGGCACTGAAAATGTGGAATTTGGGGCTGAAAATGTGGGATTTGAGCAAGAAAAAGATGAATTTTGGGCACTAAAAATGTGGGATTTTGGGCAAAGAAAATGTGAATTTTGGGCACTAAAAATGTGGCATTTGGGCATTAAAAATGTGAAATTTGATCCTAAAAATGTGACATTTGGGAACTAAAAATATAGGATTTGGGTGTTCAAAATATGGGATTTGGGGCTGAAAATGTGGGATTTGAAAACGTGAAATTTGACACTAAAAATGTGGGATTTTGGCATTAAAATGTTGGATTTAGGGCTGGAAATGTGTAATTGGGGAAGTAAAAATCTGGGATTTTGGCATGAAAAATGTGGGATTTGAAAATGTGGGATTTGGGGCTGAAAATGTGGGATTTTGGGCACTAAAACCATGGAATTTAGGCACTAAAAATACAGAATTTGGGCATTAAAAATATGGAATTTAACCCTAAAACTCTGGGATTTAACCCTTCCCATCCCAAAATTCCCAAAATTTTCCCAAATGTTTCCCAAATTGCAGGTTCTCCGTTCCCAGCTGGGCGTTTCCTGCTTCCTGGGGCTGAAAATGTGGGATTTGGGGCTGAAAATGTGAATTTTGGGCACTAAAGATGTGGGATTTGGGATCTAAAAATATAGGATTTGGTTGCTCAAAATATGGGATTTGGGGCTGAAAATGTGGATTTGAAAATGTGGGATTTTGGCACGAAAAATGTGGAATTTGGGGCTGGAAATGTGAAATTTGGGAAGTAAAAATGTGGGATTTGGGGCTGAAAATGTGGGATTTGGGATCTAAAAATATAGGATTTCGGCAATGAAAGTGTGAATTTTGGGCATTAAAAAGAATGTGGGATTTGGGGCTGAAAATGTGAATTTTGGGCACAAAAAATATAGGATTTGGGTGTTCAAAATCTGGGATTTTGACACTAAAAATGTGGGATTTGGGAACTGAACATTTGGGATTTGAGCACGAAAAATCTGGGATTTGGGGCTGAAAATGTGAGTTTTGGGCACTAAAAATATGGCATTTGGCACTAAACTTCCCAAATCCCAATAAAATTCCCAAATTTTTTCCCAAATTTTCCCAAAATTTTTTGGAATTGCATGTTCTCCATTACCGCCTGGGCATTTCCTGCTTCCTGGGGCTGAGAGAGAATGTGGGATTTGGGATTGAAAATGTGGGATTTGAGCATGAAAAATATGGAATTTTGACCCCAAAAATCTGGGATTTGGGAACTGAAAATGTGGGATTTGGGCAATAAAAAAATGTGTGATTTGGGGCTGAAAATGGGAATTTTGGGCACTAAAAATACTGGAATTTGGCATTAAAAATCTGGAATTTGGGGCTAAAAAAATGTGGGATTTTGGCACTAAAATTATGGGATTTTGGCCCTAAAACTGTGGGATTTGGGGCTGAAAATGAGGAATTTGGGGCTGAAAATGTGAAATTTTGGCACTAAAAGAATGTGGGATTTGAGCAAGAAAAATATGGGATTTGGGGCTGAAAATGTGGATTTGAAACTATGGGATTTGAGCAAGAAAAATGTGGAATTTTGGCCCCAAAAATCTGGGATTTGAACCCTAAAACTGTGGGATTTTGGCTCTAAAAACGTGGAATTTGGGCAATAAAAATATAGGATTTGGGCACTGAAATTATGGGATTTTGGCACTGAAAATGTGGGATTTGGGAACTGAAAATGTGAATTTCAAAATGTGGGATTTTGGCACTGAAAATGTGAATTTTGGCCACAAAAATTGTGGGATTTGGGGCTGAAAATGTGGAATTTTGGCACTAAAAAAATGTGGGATTTGAGAAGTAAAAATCTGGGATTTGGGCAATGAATACGAGGAATTTGGGGCTGAAAATGTGAGATTTTGGGCAAAAAATGTGGGATTTTGGCACTAAAATTATGGGATTTGGGCAATAGAAATGTGAAATTTGAGAACTAAAAATATAGGATTTGGTTGCTCAAAATATGGGATTTGGGGCTGAAAATGTGGATTGGAAAATGTGGGATTTTGGCACTAAAAATGTGAATTTTGGGCACTAAAAATGTGGGATTTGGGGCTGAAAATGTGGGATTTGAAACTGGGATTTTGGCACTAAAAAATGTGGGATTCGGTGCTAAAAATTTGGGATTTAAGCACAAAAAATGTGGAATTTGGGGCTGAAAATGTGGGATTTTCACCCTAAAAATCTGGGATTTGGACCCTAAACCTCCCAAATTTTCCCAAAATTTTTTGGAATTGCAGGTTCTGCGTTCCCAGCTGGGCGTTTCCTGCTTCCTGGGGCTGAGAGAGAATGTGGGATTTGGGGCTGAAAATGTGGATTTGAAAATGTGGGATTTTGGCACAAAAATTGTGGAATTTTGGCACTGAAAATGTGGGATTTGGGACTGAAAATGTGGGATTTTGGCCCTAAAAAAATGTGGGATTTGGACTCTGAAAATATGGGATTTGGGGCTGAAAATGTGAAATTTGGGCACTAAAATTATGGGGTTTTGGCACTAAAAATGTGGGATTTGGTCAAAGAAACTGTGGGATTTTGGCACTAAAAATTTGGGCTATTGGGCAGTGAAATTATGGGATTTGGGCCAAAAAATGTGAGATTTGGGTCTACTAATCATGAGGAATTTGAATGTAAAAAAAATGTGGAATTTTTCTCTAAGAAATGTGGGATTTGAGAAGTAAAAATGTGGGATTTGGGGCTGAAAAAGTGGATTTGAAAATGTGGGATTTTGGCACGAAATAAAAATGTGATTTTGGCAAAAAACCAAAGTGGGATTTGGGCAAAAAAAAAATGGGTCTGAAAAAATATTTGGGTCTGAAAAAGTGAGTTTTGAGCAATAAAAATATGGGATTTGGACCTAAAAATGTGAGATTTGGGCAAAGAAAATATGGAATTTGAGGCTGAAAATGTGGAATTTGCCATTACAAAAATATGGGATTTTGGCACTAAAATGATGGAATTTTGGCACTAAAAATGTGGAATTTGGGGCTGAAAATGAGAAATTCGCCTCTGAAAATGTGGAATTTTGGCACTAAAAATGTGGGATTTGGGACTTGAAACTGTGGGATTTGGGCAATAAAAATCTGAGATTTGGGGGAAAAAAATGTTGGATTTGGGGCTGAAAATGTGAAATTTGGGCAATGAAAATATAGGATTTGGGTGCTCAAAATCTGGGATTTGGGGCTGAAAATGTGGGATTTGGGGCTGAAAATGTGGATTGGAAACTGTGAGATTTGGGGTTGGAAATGTGGGATTTTGGCACTAAAAATGGGAAATATGGGAACTGAAAATATTGGGTTTGGGAACTGAAAATGTGGGATTTGGGAACTGAAAATGTGGGATTTGGGCAAGAAAAATGTGAAATTTGGCACTAAAAATCATGTGGGATTTGGGGCTGAAAATGAGGAATTTGGGGCTGAAAATGGGGAATTTTGGCACTAAAAGAATGTGGGATTTGGGCAAAAAAAAAAGTGGGATTTGGGGCTGAAAATGTGGGATTTGGGGCTGAAAATGTGGATTTGAAACTATGGGATTTGAGCATGAAAAATGTGGAATTTTGGCCCCAAAAATCTGGGATTTGAACCCTAAAACTGTGGGATTTTGGCACTAAAAACGTGAAATTTGGGCAATAAAAATATAGGATTTGGGCACTGAAATTATGGGATTTTGGCACTGAAAATGTGGGATTTGGGAACTGAAAATGTGGGATTTGAGCAAGAAAAAGATGAATTTTGGGCACTAAAAATGTGGGATTTTGGGCAAAGAAAATGTGAATTTAGGGCACTAAAAATACAGAATTTGGGCATTAAAAATGTGAAATTTGGGTCTGAAATTTGGGATTTTGGCACTGAAAATGTGGGATTTGGGGCTGAAAATGTTGGATTTTCAACTGTGGGATTTGGGATTGGAAATGAGGGATTTGGGAAGTAAAACTATGGAATTTGGCACCGAAAATGTGAATTTTGGGCACTAAAAATATGGGATTTGGGAACTGAAAATATAGGATTTGGGGCTGAAAATGTGGGATTTGGGTCTGAAAATGGGGATTTGAAAATGTGGGATTTTGGGCACTAAAAATGTGAATTTTGGGCACTAAAAATGTGGGATTTTGGCACTAAAAATCTGGGATTTGGGAACTGAAAATGTGGGATTTTGGGCACGAAAAATAGGGAATTTGGCACTAAAAACAAGTGTGATTTTGGCACTGAAAATGTGGAATTTGGGAAAAAAAATGTGGGATTTGGGCAAGAAAAAGATGAATTTTGGGCACTAAAAATGTGGGATTTTGGCCACAAAAATTGTGGGATTTGGGGCTGAAAATGTGGAATTTTGGCACTAGAAGAATGTGGGATTTGAGATGTAAAAATCTGGGATTTGGGCAATGAAAACAAGGAATTTGGGGCTGAAAATGTGAGACTTTGGCACTGAAATTATGGGATTTGGGCAATAAAAATGTGAAATTTGAGAACTAAAAATATAGGATTTGGGTGCTCAAAATCTGGGATTTGGGGCTGAAAATGTGGGATTGGAAAATGTGGGATTTGAGCATGAAAAATACGGAATTTTGACCCCAAAAATCTGGGATTTGGGAACTGAAAATGTGGGATTTGGGCACTAAAAATGTGGGATTTGGGACTGAAAATGAGGAATTTTGGCCCTAAAAAAATGTGGGATTTGGACTCTGAAAATATGGGATTTGGGGCTGAAAATGTGAAATTTGGGACTGAAAATGTGGGATTTTGGCCCTAAAAATATGGAATTTGTCCCTATAAATGTAGGAATTTGCCCTAAACCTCCCAAAATTCCCAAAGTTTTCCTAATTTTTCCCGAAATTTTCCCAAATTTTTCCCAAATTGCAGGTTCTCCGTTCCCAGCTGGGCGTTTCCTGCTTCCTGGGGCTGAAAATGTGGGATTTGGGATCTAAAAATATGGGATTTGGGGAATGAAAATGTGAATTTTGGGATGAAAATATGGGATTTGGGACTGAAAATGTGAATTTTGGGCACTAAAAATGTGGGATTTGGGATTTGAAAATGTGGATTTGAAACTGTGAGATTTGGGGTTGGAAATGTGGGATTTTGGCACTAAAAATGGGAAATATGGGAACTGAAAATATTGGGTTTGGGAACTGAAAATGTGGGATTTGGGAACTGAAAATGTGGGATTTGGGCAAGAAAAATGTGAAATTTGGCACTAAAAATCATGTGGGATTTGGGGCTGAAAATGAGGAATTTGGGGCTGAAAATGGGGAATTTTGGCACTAAAAGAATGTGGGATTTGAGCAAGAAAAATATGGGATTTGGGGCTGAAAATGTGGGATTTTGGAACTAAAAATGTGAAATTTGGCACTAAAAATCATGTGGGATTTGGGGCTGAAAATGTGGAATTTTGGCACTAAAACTATGGGATTTGAGCATGAAAAATGTGGAATTTTGGCCCCAAAAATTTGGGATTTGAACACTAAAACTGTGGGATTTTGGCACTAAAAACGTGAAATTTGGGCAATGAAAATATAGGATTTTGGCACTAAAATTATGGGATTTTGGCACTGAAAATGTGGAATTTGGGGCTGAAAATGTGGGATTTTGGGAAGTAAAAATATGGAATTTGGCACCGAAAATGTGAATTTTGGGCACTAAAAATGTGGGATTTTGGCATTAAAAACTGTGGGATTTGGGAACTGAAAATGTGGAATTTGGGAAAAACAAATGTGGGATTTGGGGCTGAAAATGAGAAATTCGGGTCTGAAAATGTGGGATTTTGGCACAAAAATTGTGGAATGTTGGAGCTGAAAATGTGGGATTTGGGGCTGAAAATGTGGGATTTGGGCAATAAAAAGATGAATTTTGGGCACTAAAAATGTGGGATTTTGGCCACAAAAATTATGGGATTTGGGGCTGAAAATGTGGAATTTTGGCACTAAAAATGTGGGATTTGAGAAGTAAAAATCTGGGATTTGGGCAATGAAAACGAGGAATTTGGGGCTGAAAATGTGAGATTTTGGCCAAAAAAATGTGGGATTTTGGCACTAAAATTATGGGATTTTGGCAATAAAAATGTGAAATTTGGGAACTAAAAATATAGGATTTGGTACTCAAAATATGGGATTTGGGACTGAAAATGTGGATTTGAAAATGTGGGATTTTGGCGCTAAAAATATGAATTTTGGGCACTAAAAATATGGGATTTGGGACTGAAAATGTGGATTTTGGCCCTAAAAATGTGGAATTTGTCCCTATAAATGTAGGAATTTGCCCTAAACCTCCCAAAATTCCCAAAGTTTTCCTAATTTTTCCCGAAATTTTCCCAAATTTTTCCCAAATTGCAGGTTCTCCGTTCCCAGCTGGGCGTTTCCTGCTTCCTGGGGCTGAAAATGTGGGATTTGAGAAGTAAAAAGATGAATTTTGGGCACTAAAAAAGTGGGATTTTGACCACAAAAATTATGGGATTTGGGGCTGAAAATGTGGAATTTTGGCACTAAAAATGTGGGATTTGGACTCTGAAAATGTGGGATTTGAAACTGTGGGATTTGGGCAATAAAAATCTGAGATTTGGGGGAAAAACAAGTGGGATTTGGGGCTGAAAATGTGGGATTTGGGCAATAAAAATACTGGATTTTGGCATTAAAAATATGGGATTTGGGGCTGAAAATGTGAATTTTGGGCACTAAAAATGTGAATTTTGGCTCTGAAAATGTGGGATTTGGGAACTGAAAATGTGAATTTTGGGCAATAAAAATCTGGAATTTGGTGCTGGAAATGTGAAATTTGGGGCTGAAAATGTGAAATTTTGGGAACTAAAAAGATGGGATTTGGGGCTGAAAATGTGAAATTCGGCATTACAAAAATATGGGATTTGAGCAGGAAAAGTGTGGGATTTCAACACTAAAAATCTGGGATTTCGGTCTGGAAATGTGGGATTTGAGCCTGAAAAATGTGGGATTTTGACCCTAAAAATGAGGAATTTGACCCTAAAAATGTGGGATTTCGGAACTAAAAAAATGTGGGATTTGAGTGCTAAAAATGTGGGATTTCCACTAAAATAATGTGGGATTTTGACCCTAAAACGGTGGGATTTGGGAACTGAAAATGTGAATTTTGGGCACTAAAAATGTGAATTTTGGGCACTAAAAATATGGAATTTGGGGCTGAAAATGTGGGATTTTGGCCCTAAAAAGATGTGGGATTTGGACTCTGAAAATATGGGATTTGGAGCTGAAAATGTGAAATTTGGGCACGAAAATTATGGGATTTTGGCACTAAAAATGTGGAATTTTGTCCCTAAAACTCTGGGGTTTGACTCTTCCCAAATCCAAACCCACATTTCCCCAGGAAAAGCAGGAAAATCCTGAAAAACTCTTTCAAAATTCGAAAATTTTAATGGAAAAATCCTCCAAATCCCCCAAATTCCCAAAATTTTCCCCGAAAAATCATCCCAAATCCGCAAAATTCCCAAAATTTTCCCCCCAAAAAATCCCAAATTCCCAAAATTTTCCCCGAAAAATCATCCCAAGTCCCCAAAATTCCCAAAATTTTAGTGGAAAAAACATCCCAAATCCCAAAATTCCCAAATTTTTCTGGAAAAATCATCCCAAATTCCCAAATTTTCCCAATTTTTCCCAAATTCCCAAAATTTTCCCCAAAAAATCATCCCAAGTCCCAAAATTTTCCTGGAAAAATCATTCCAACTGGAAATGTGAATTTTGGGCACTAAAAACATGGAATTTTGGGCTCTGAAAAGATGAGTTTTGGATACTAAAAATGTGGGATTTGGGAAGTAAAAATCTGGGATTTTGGGCACTGAAAATGTGGGATTTTGGGCTGAAAATGTGGGATTTGGGAACTAAAAATATAGGATTTGGGCAATGAAAATGTGAATTTTGGGCATTAAAAAGAATGTGGGATTTGGGAACTGAAAATGTGAATTTTGGGCACTAAAAATGTGGGATTTTGGCACCAAAAATGAAGATTTTGACCCTAAAAATGTGGGATTTTGGCATTAAAAACTGTGGGATTTGGGAACAAAAATTCTGGGATTTGGGCAAAGAAAATGTGGGATTTGGGGCTGAAAATGAGAAATTTGGGCACTAAAAATATAGGATTTGGGTGCTCAGAATATGGGATTTGGGGCTGAAAATGTGGATTTGAAACTGTGAGATTTGGGGTTGGAAATGTGGGATTTTGGCACTAAAAATGGGAAATATGGGAACTGAAAATATTGGGTTTGGGAACTGAAAATGTGGGATTTGGGAACTGAAAATGTGGGATTTGGGAACTGAAAATGTGAAATTTGGCACTAAAAATCATGTGGGATTTGGGGCTGAAAATGAGGAATTTGGGGCTGAAAATGGGGAATTTTGGCACTAAAAAAATGTGGGATTTGAGAAGTGAAAATCTGGGATTTGGGGCTGAAAATGTGGGATTTGAAACTATGGGATTTGAGCATGAAAAATGTGGAATTTTGGCCCCAAAAATTTGGGATTTGAGCCCTAAAACTGTGGGATTTTGGCACTAAAAACGTGAAATTTGGGCAATAAAAATATAGGATTTGGGCACTGAAATTATGGAATTTTGGCACTGAAAATGTGGAATTTGGGGCTGAAAATGTGGGATTTGAGCAAGAAAAAGATGAATTTTGGGCACTAAAAATGTGGCATTTGGGCATTAAAAATGTGAAATTTGGGTCTGAAATTTGGGATTTTGGCACTAAAAATTTGGGATATTTGGCAGTGAAATTATGGGATTTGGGCCGAAAAATGTGGGATTTGGGTCTACTAATCATGAGGAATTTGAATCTAAAAAAATGTGGAATTTTTCTTTAAAAAATCTGGGATTTGGGATGAAAACTGTGGGATTTGGGGCTGAAAATGTGGATTTGAAAATGTGGGATTTTGGCACCAAATAAAAATGTGATTTTGGCAAAAAACCAAAGTGGGATTTGGGCAAAAAAAAAAAAGGTCTGAAAAAATATTTGGGTGTGAAAAATGTGAGTTTTGAGCAATAAAAATGTGGGATTTGGACCTAAAAATGTGAGATTTGGGCAATAAAAATGTGGGATTTTGGCACTAAAAATATGTGGGATTTGGGCAAAGAAAATATGGAATTTGAGGCTGAAAATGTTGAATTTGCCATTACAAAAATATGGGATTTTGGCACTAAAATTATGGAATTTTGGCACTGAAAATGTGAGATTTGGGACTGAAAATGTGGAATTTGGGGCTGAAAATGTGGGATTTGAAAATGAGGAATTTGACACTAAAAAAAGTGGGATTTTGGCATGAAAAATGTGGGATTTAGGGCAGGAAATGGGAAATTGGGGAAGTAAAATTATGGGATTTTGGCCCTAAAAATATGGGATTTTGGCATGAAAAATGTGGGATTTAAAAATGTGGGATTTGAGAAGTAAAAATGTGGGAATTTAGCACTAAAAACGTGGGATTTGGGCAATAAAAATTTGGGATTTCTTGCGACAAAATATGGGATTTGGGGCAAAAAATATGGGATTTGGGGCTGAAAATGTGGAATTTCACCCTAAAACTCTGGGATTTAACCCTTCCCATCCCAAAATTCCTAATTTTCCCCCAAATTTTCCCAAATTTACCAAACTCCAGGTTCTCCATTCCCGGCTGGGCGTTTCCTGCTTCCTGGGGCTGAAAATGTGGGATTTGGAGCTGAAAATGTGAAATTTGGGCACTAAAATTATGGGATTTTGGCACTAAAAATGTGGAATTTTGACCCTAAAACTCTGGGATTTCACTCTTCCCAAATCCAAACCCACATTTCCCCAGGAAAAGCAGGAAAATCCTGAAAAACTCTTTCAAAATTCCCAAAATTTTAATGGAAAAATCCTCCAAATCCCCCAAATTCCCAAAAATTTCCCAGAAAAATCATCCCAAATCCGCAAAATTCCCAAAATTTTCCCCCCAAAAAATCCCAAATTCCCAAAATTTTCCCCGAAAAATCATCCCAAGTCCCCAAAATTCCCAAAATTTTAGTGGAAAAAACATCCCAAATCCCAAAATTCCCAAATTTTTCTGGAAAAATCATCCCAAATTCCCAAATTTTCCCAATTTTTCCCAAGTTCCCAAAATTTTCCCCAAAAAATCATCCCAAATCCCAAAATTTTCCTGGAAAAATCATTCCAACTGAAAATGTGAATTTTGGGCACTAAAAACATGGAATTTTGGGCTCTGAAAAGATGAGTTTTGGATACTAAAAATGTGGGATTTGGGAAGTAAAAATCGGGGATTTTGGGCACTGAAAATGTGGGGTTTGGGCAAGAAAAAGATGAATTTTGGGCACTAAAAATGTGGGATTTTGGCAAAGAAAATGTGGGATTTGGGATCTAAAAATATGGGATTTGGGCAATGAAAATGTGAATTTTGGGCACTAAAAATGTGGGATTTGGGGCTGAAAATGTGGGATTTGAAAATATGGGATTTGAGCATGAAAAATACGGAATTTTGGCCCCAAAAATGTGGGATTTGGGAACTGAAAATGTGGGATTTGGGCAATAAAAAAATGTGGGATTTGGTGCTGAAAATGGGAATTTTGGGCACTAAAAATACTGGAATTTGGCATTAAAAATCTGGAATTTGGGGCTGAAAAAATGTGGGATTTTGGCACTAAAATTGTGGGATTTGGGAACTGAAAATGTGAATTTTGGGCAATGAAAATATAGGATTTGGATGCTCAAAATATGGGATTTGGGGCTGAAAATGTGGGATTTGAGCACTAAAATTATGGGATTTTGGCACTAAAAATGTGAATTTTGACCCTAAAACTCTGGGATTTGACTCTTCCCAAATCCAAACCCACATTTCCCCAGGAAAAGCAGGAAAATCCTGAAAAACTCTTTCAAAATTCCCAAAATTTTAATGGAAAAATCCTCCAAATCCCCCAAATTCCCAAAATTTTCCCAGAAAAATCATCCCAAATCCACAAAATTCCCAAAATTTTCCCCCCAAAAAATCCCAAATTCCCAAAATTTTCCCCAAAAAAACATCCCAAGTCCCCAAAATTCCCAAAATTTTAGTGGAAAAAACATCCCAAATCCCAAAATTCCCAAATTTTTCTGGAAAAATCATCCCAAATTCCCAAATTTTCCCAATTTTTCCCAAATTCCCAAAATTTTCCCCAAAAAATCATCCCAAATCCCAAAATTTTCCCCAAAAAATCATTCCAACTGAAAATGTGAATTTTGGGCACTAAAAATATGGAATTTTGGGCTCTGAAAAGATGAGTTTTGGATACTAAAAATGTGGGATTTGGGAAGTAAAAATCTGGGATTTTGGGCACTGAAAATGTGGGATTTTGGCAAAGAAAATGTGGGATTTGGGAAATTAAAAAATATGGGATTTGTTTCTGCAAATGGGTATTTTGGGCACTAAAGATGTGGGATTTGGGAACTAAAAATATGGGATTTGGGGTGAAAATGTGAATTTTGGGCACTAAAAATGTGAATTTTGGGCACGAAAAATGTGGGATTTTGGCACAAAAAATGAAGAATTTGACCCTAAAAATGTGGGATTTTGGCATTAAAAACTGTGGGATTTGGGAACTGAAATTCTGGGATTTGGGCAAAGAAAATGTGGGATTTGGGGCTGAAAATGAGAAATTTGGGCAATGAAAATATAGGATTTGGGTGCACAGAATATGGGATTTGGGGCTGAAAATGTGGATTTGAAACTGTGAGATTTGGGGTTGGAAATGTGGGATTTTGGCACTAAAAATGGGAAATATGGGAACTGAAAATATTGGGTTTGGGAACTGAAAATGTGGGATTTGGGAACTGAAAATGTGGGATTTGGGAACTGAAAATGTGAAATTTGGCACTAAAAATCATGTGGGATTTGGGGCTGAAAATGAGGAATTTGGGGCTGAAAATGGGGAATTTTGGCACTAAAAGAATGTGGGATTTGAGCAAGAAAAATATGGGATTTGGGGCTGAAAATGTGGATTTGAAACTATGGGATTTGAGCATGAAAAATGTGGAATTTTGGCCCCAAAAATCTGGGATTTGAACCCTAAAACTGTGGGATTTTGGCACTAAAAACGTGAAATTTGGGCAATAAAAATATAGGATTTGGGCACTGAAATTATGGGATTTTGGCACTGAAAATGTGGGATTTGGGAACTGAAAATGTGGGATTTGAGCAAGAAAAAGATGAATTTTGGGCACTAAAAATGTGGGATTTTGGGCAAAGAAAATGTGAATTTAGGGCACTAAAAATACAGAATTTGGGCATTAAAAATGTGAAATTTGGGTCTGAAATTTGGGATTTTGGCACTGAAAATGTGGGATTTGGGGCTGAAAATGTTGGATTTTCAACTGTGGGATTTGGGATTGGAAATGAGGGATTTGGGAAGTAAAACTATGGAATTTGGCACCGAAAATGTGAATTTTGGGCACTAAAAATATGGGATTTGGGAACTGAAAATATAGGATTTGGGGCTGAAAATGTGGGATTTGGGTCTGAAAATGGGGATTTGAAAATGTGGGATTTTGGGCACTAAAAATGTGAATTTTGGGCACTAAAAATGTGGGATTTTGGCACTAAAAATCTGGGATTTGGGAACTGAAAATGTGGGATTTTGGGCACGAAAAATAGGGAATTTGGCACTAAAAACAAGTGTGATTTTGGCACTGAAAATGTGGAATTTGGGAAAAAAAATGTGGGATTTGGGCAAGAAAAAGATGAATTTTGGGCACTAAAAATGTGGGATTTTGGCCACAAAAATTGTGGGATTTGGGGCTGAAAATGTGGAATTTTGGCACTAGAAGAATGTGGGATTTGAGATGTAAAAATCTGGGATTTGGGCAATGAAAACAAGGAATTTGGGGCTGAAAATGTGAGACTTTGGCACTGAAATTATGGGATTTGGGCAATAAAAATGTGAAATTTGAGAACTAAAAATATAGGATTTGGGTGCTCAAAATCTGGGATTTGGGGCTGAAAATGTGGGATTGGAAAATGTGGGATTTGAGCATGAAAAATACGGAATTTTGACCCCAAAAATCTGGGATTTGGGAACTGAAAATGTGGGATTTGGGCACTAAAAATGTGGGATTTGGGACTGAAAATGAGGAATTTTGGCCCTAAAAAAATGTGGGATTTGGACTCTGAAAATATGGGATTTGGGGCTGAAAATGTGAAATTTGGGACTGAAAATGTGGGATTTTGGCCCTAAAAATATGGAATTTGTCCCTATAAATGTAGGAATTTGCCCTAAACCTCCCAAAATTCCCAAAGTTTTCCTAATTTTTCCCGAAATTTTCCCAAATTTTTCCCAAATTGCAGGTTCTCCGTTCCCAGCTGGGCGTTTCCTGCTTCCTGGGGCTGAAAATGTGGGATTTGGGATCTAAAAATATGGGATTTGGGGAATGAAAATGTGAATTTTGGGATGAAAATATGGGATTTGGGACTGAAAATGTGAATTTTGGGCACTAAAAATGTGGGATTTGGGATTTGAAAATGTGGATTTGAAACTGTGAGATTTGGGGTTGGAAATGTGGGATTTTGGCACTAAAAATGGGAAATATGGGAACTGAAAATATTGGGTTTGGGAACTGAAAATGTGGGATTTGGGAACTGAAAATGTGGGATTTGGGCAAGAAAAATGTGAAATTTGGCACTAAAAATCATGTGGGATTTGGGGCTGAAAATGAGGAATTTGGGGCTGAAAATGGGGAATTTTGGCACTAAAAGAATGTGGGATTTGAGCAAGAAAAATATGGGATTTGGGGCTGAAAATGTGGGATTTTGGAACTAAAAATGTGAAATTTGGCACTAAAAATCATGTGGGATTTGGGGCTGAAAATGTGGAATTTTGGCACTAAAACTATGGGATTTGAGCATGAAAAATGTGGAATTTTGGCCCCAAAAATTTGGGATTTGAACACTAAAACTGTGGGATTTTGGCACTAAAAACGTGAAATTTGGGCAATAAAAATATAGGATTTGGGCACTAAAATTATGGGATTTTGGCAGTGAAAATGTGGAATTTGGGAACTGAAAATATGGGATTTGAGCAAGAAAAAGATGAATTTTGGGCACTAAAAATGTGGGATTTTGGCAAAGAAAATGTGAATTTTGGGCACTAAAAATGTGGCATTTGGGCATTAAAAATGTGAAATTTGGGTCTGAAATTTGGGATTTTGGCACTGAAAATTTGGGATTTGGGGCTGAAAAATGTGGGATTTGGGAGTAAAAGTGTGAATTTTGGGCAGGAAAAATGTGGGATTTTGGCCCTGAAAATGAAGAATTTGACCCTAAAACTGTGGGATTTGGGAATTAAAAACTGTGGGATTTGGGAACTAAAACTATGGAGTTTGGGGCTGAAAATGTGGGATTTGGGCAATAAAAATGTGGGATTTGGCCCTGAAAATGAGGAATTTGGGAAGTAAAAATATGGGATTTTGGCCCTAAAACTGTGGAATTTGGCCCTGAAAATGAGGAATTTGAGCCTAAAAACGTGGGATTTTCACCCTAAAAATGTGGGATTTGGCCCTAAACCTCCCAAAATTCCCAAAGTTTTCCTAATTTTTCCCAAAATTTTCCCAAATTTTTCCCAAATTGCAGGTTCTCCGTTCCCAGCTGGGCGTTTCCTGCTTCCTGGGGCTGAAAATGTGGGATTTGGGATCCAAAAATATGGGATTTGGGCAATGAAAATGTGAATTTTGGGCACTAAAAATGTGGGATTTTGGCCCCAAAAATGAAGAATTTGATCCTAAAAATGTGGAATTTTGGCACTAAAAACTGTGGGATTTGGGAACTGAAAATGTGGGATTTGGGCAAAGAAAATGTGGGATTTGGGATTTGAAAATGTGAATTTTGGGCACTAAAAATGTGGGATTTTGGCACTAAAAATGAAGAATTTGACCCTAAAACTGTGGGATTTTGGCACTAAAAACGTGAAATTTGGGCAATAAAAATATAGGATTTGGGCACTGAAATTATGGGATTTTGGCACTGAAAATGTGGAATTTGGGAACTGAAAATGTGGGATTTGAGCAAGAAAAAGATGAATTTTGGGCACTAAAAATGTGGGATTTTGGCAAAGAAAATGTGAATTTTGGGCACTAAAAATGTGGGATTTGGGCATTAAAAATGTGAAATTTGGGTCTGAAATTTGGGATTTTGGCACTGAAAATGTGGGATTTGGGGCTGAAAATGTTGGATTTTCAACTGTGGGATTTGGGATTGGAAATGAGGGATTTGGGAAGTAAAACTATGGAATTTGGCACCGAAAATGTGAATTTTGGGCACTAAAAATGTGGGATTTGGTTGCTCAAAATATGGGATTTGGGACTAAAAATGTGGATTTGAAAATGTGGGATTTTGGCACTAAAAATGTGAATTTTGGGCACTAAAAATGTGAAATTTAGGCACTAAAATTATGGGATTTTGGCACTAAAAATGTGGAATTTGGGAAAAAACAAATGTGGGATTTGGGACTGAAAATGTGGGATTTTGGCACAAAAAATGTGGAATTTTGGAGCTGAAAATGTGGGATTTGGGGCTGAAAATGTGCGATTTGGGCACGAAGAAGATGAATTTTGGGCACTAAAAATGTGAGATTTTGGCCACAAAAATTGTGGGATTTGGGAACTGAAAATGTGGAATTTTGGCACTAAAAAAATGTGGGATTTGAGATGTAAAAATCTGGGATTTGGGCAATGAAAAGGAGGAATTTGAGGCTGAAAATGTGTGATTTTGGCCAAAAAAATGTGGGATTTTGGCACTGAAATTATGGGATTTGGGCAATAAAAATGTGAAATTTGAGAACTAAAAATATAGGATTTGGGTGCTCAAAATATGGGATTTGGGGCTGAAAATGTGGGAATTTGGGCACTAAAATTATGGGATTTTGGCACTAAAAATGTGGAATTTGGGAACTAAAAATGTGGGATTTGGGGAATAAAATGTGACTTTTGGGCACTAAAAACATGGGATTTGAACATGAAAAGTTTGGGATTTTGGCCCCAAAAATGAAGAATTTGACCCTAAAAATGTGGGATTTGGGAAATAAAATAATGTGGGGTTTGTGGTGCTAAAAGTATGGGATTTTGGCACTAAAAATGTGGAATTCAGGAGTGAAAATGAGGATTTTGGGCACTGAAATTATGGGATTTGGGACAAAAAGTGTGAGATTTGAGTAGTAAAAATGAGGAATTTGGATCTACAAAATGTGGAATTTTTCACTCAAAAATGTGGGATTTGAGAAGAAAAAATGTGGGATTTGGGCAATGAAAATGTGGATTTGAAAATGTGGGATTTGGGATTGGAAATGTGAGATTTGGGCACTAAAAATATGGGATTTTGGCAGTAATGTGGATTTTCGGTACTGAAAATATGGAATTTGGGACTGAAAATATGGAATTTAACCCTAAAACTCTGGGATTTAACCCTTCCCGTCCCAAAATTCCCAAATTTTTCCCAAATGTTTCCCAAATTGCAGGTTCTGCGTTCCCAGCTGGGCGTTTCCTGCTTCCTGGGGCTGAAAATGTGGGATTTGGGGCTGAAAATGTGGGATTTTGGCAAGAAAAATGTGAATTTTGGGCACTAAAAATATGGCATTTTGGCACTGAAAATGTGGGATTTGGGACTGAAAATGTGGAATTTGGAGCTGAAAATGTGGGATTTGAAACTGTGGGATTTGGCTCTAAAAAATGTGGGATTTGGGGCTAAAAATGTGGGATTTAAGCACGAAAAATGTGGAATTTGGGGCTGAAAATGTGGGATTTGGGAACTAAAACTCTGGGATTTAACCCTTCCCATCCCAAAATTCCCAAATTTTCTCCCAAATTTTTCCCAAATTTTTCCCAAATTGCAGGTTCTCCGTTCCCAGCTGGGCGTTTCCTGCTTCCTGGGGCTGAAAATGTGGGATTTGAGCAAGGAAAATACGAATTTTGGGCACTGAAAATATGGGATTTGGGAACTGAAAATGTGGGATTTGAAACTGTGGGATGTGGCACTAAAAATGTGGGATTCGGGACTAAAAATTTGGGATTTAAGCACGAAAAATATGGAATTTGGGGCTGAAAATGTGGGATTTTCACCCAAAAAATCTGGGATTTGGACCCTAAACCTCCCAAATTTTCCCAAATTTTTCCCAAATTGCAGGTTCTCCGTTCCCAGCTGGGCGTTTCCTGCTTCCTGGGTCTCACAGCCACGGCGACGGCGAGCACAGCGCGGGATGTGGCGGAAAAACTGGGAATTCCGGAAAAAAGCGGGAATGTGGGGATTGGCTGGGCGGGAATTGGCGGGAATGTGCGGCTGGCAGTGAGCATGGAGAGCCACAGGGAGGAGGTGAGATTTGGGGGAAAAAATTTGGGAATGAAAATAGAGGATTTGGGCCAAAAAAAGTGTGGGATTTCGGGGTGGAAATGTGGGATTTGGGGAAAAAAAATGTAGGAATTTGGCAGTAAAAATGTGGATTTTGGGCAATGGAAAGATGGGATTTTGGCATTAAAAGGTGTGGGATTTGGGTCTGAAAATCAGGAATTTGGCACTAAAATTGTGGGATTTGGGGCTGAAAAATGTGGGATTTGGGCAATAGAAATGTGGGATTTGGGCAATAAAAATGTGGGATTTGGGAGCTAAAAATATGGTATTTTGGCACTAAAAATATGTGGGATATGGGAATGAAAATGGTGGAATTTGGCACTAAAAAAATGTGAGATTTTGGCATTAAAAAGGTGGGATTTGGATCCTAAAAATGTGGGATTTTTGGCAATAAATGTGGGATTTTGACGCTAAAAATCAGGAATTTGGCACTAAAAAACTCTGGGATTTGAGCACTAAAAATGTGGGATTTGGGCACTGAAAAATGGGAAATTTGGGCTGAAAAATGTGGGTTTTGGGCATTAAAAATGTGGGATTTGGATACTAAATATATGGGATTTGGACACTAAAACATTGTGGGATTTGGGGCTGGAAATGTGTGATTTTGGCTCAAAAAATGTGGGATTTGGGGCTGAAAATGTGGGATTTGGCACTAAAAAATGTGGGATTTGGGAAGTAAATATATGGCATTTGGGGCTGAAAATATGAAATTTGGGCTCTGAAAATTGGGGATTTGGGGCTGGAAAATGTGGGATTTGCATCCTAAAAATGTGGGATTTGGACACTCAAAATGTGAGTTTTGGGCACTAAAAATGTGGGATTTTGAGCTGAAAATGTGGGATTTGGGTACTAAAAATGTGGGATTTTTGGCAATAAATGTGGGATTTTGACACTAAAAATCAGGAATTTGGTACTAAAAAACTCTGGGATTTGGATGCTAAAAATGTGGGATTTGGGAACAGAAAATGTGGGATTTGGGGTTCAAAATAATGTGGGATTTGGGGCTGAAAATGAGGATTTTGGTACTAAAAAATGTGGGATTTGGGTGCTAAAATTGGGGAATTTGACACTAAAAAACTGTGGGATTTGAGCTCTGCAAAAGTGGGATTTTTGGCACTCCAAAACATGGGATTTGCCCCGCCAAGTGTGGCTGAGCAAGTGGGAATTGGGGCAAAAAGCGGGAATGTGGGGATTGGCTGGGCGGGAATTGGCGGGAATGTGCGGCTGGCAGTGAGCATGGAGAGCCACAGGGAGGAGGTGAGATTTGGGGGAAAAAATTTGGGAATGAAAATAGAGGATTTGGGCCAAAAAATTGTGGGATTTCGGGGCGGAAATGTGGGATTTGGGGGAAAAAAATGTAGGAATTTGGCAGTAAAATGTGGGATTTTGGGCAATGAAAATGTGGGATTTTGGACATTGAAAATGAGGGATTTGGGGCTGAAAAATTGGGATTTGACACTAAAAAAATGTGGGATTTGGGAGCAGAAAATGTGGGATTTGAGCACTAAAAATCTAGATTTTGGCAATAAAATTGTGGGATTTTGGCTGGAAAATGTGGGATTTTGGCACTAAAAATGTGAGAATTTGAGGCTGAAAATGTGGGAATTTGACATTAAAAAAATGTGGGATTTGGGCAATAAAAATGTGGGATTTGGAATGTAAAAATGTGGGATTTGGGAGCTAAAAATACGGGATTTTGGGACTAAAAATATGTGGGATTTGGGAATGAAAATGTGGAATTTGGCACTAAAAAAATGTGAGATTTTGGCAAAAAAAGGTGGGATTTTGGGAAAAAATGTGGGATTTGGGCAGTGAAATGTGGAATTTGGATCCTAAAAATATGGGATTTGGGAACTGAAACTGTGGGATTTGGACATGAAAATTTGGGATTTTGGCACTGAAAATGTGGGAATTTGGGGCTGAAAAAGTGGGATTTGGGCACTAAAAATCTGGATTTTGGCAGTAAAATTGTGGGATTTTGGCTGGAAAATGTGGGATTTGGGTAATAGAAATGTGAAATTTGGGAACTGAAAATGTGGGATTTTGGCACTAAAATTATGGGATTTTGCCATGAAAAATTTGGGATTTCGAGCTGGAAATGGGGGATTTGTGGATTAAAAATGTGGGATTTGGGGCTGAAAAATGGGGGATTTGGGCACTAAAAATGTGGGATTTGGGGCTAAAAATATGGGATTTTTGGGCAATAAAAATATGGGATTTTGGCATAAAAGATGTGGGATTTGGGAACTGAAAATTTGGGATTTGAGCACTAAAAACGTGAGTTTTGGGCACGAAAAAGATGGGATTTGGGGCTGAAAATGTGGGATTTGGATCCTAAAAATTGTGGGATTTGGGAAAAAAATGTGGGATTTGGGGCTGAAAATCAGGAATTTGGCACTAAAAATGTGGGATTTGGGGCTGAAAATGTGGAATTTTGGCTCAAAAAATATGGGATTTTGGACAATGAAATTATGGGAGTTGAGTGAAAAAAATGTGGGATTTTGGCACTAAAAATGTGGGATTTGGACATGAAAAATGGTGGGATTTGGGCTGAAAAATGTGGGATTTGGACCCTAAAAATGTGGGATTTGGGCATGAAAATTTGGGATTTTGGCACTGAAAATGTGGGAATTTGGGGCTGAAAATTTGAGATTTGAGCACTAAAAATATTGGATTTTTGGCACTGAAAATGTGGGATTTGGACCCTAAAAATAAGGAATTTTGGGGCTGGAAATGTGGGATTTTGGCACCAAAAATATGGGATTTTGGCACTAAAAATGTGAGAATTTGGGGCTGAAAATTTGGGATTTGGACCCTAAAAATATGGGATTTGGACACTAAAAATAAGGAATTTGGGGCTGAAAATGAGGAATTTGGTGCTAAAAAAATGTGGGATTTGAGATTGGAAATGTGGGATTTGGACCCTAAAAATCAGGGATTTAGACACTAAAAAATGTGGGATTTGGGCAGTAAAAATGTGGGATTTTGGGTGTGAAAATCTGGAATTTCACCCTAAAAACAAAGTGGGATTTGGGCAGCAAAGGTGTGAAATTTGGCGCTGCAAATGTGGGATTTGAGCTCTGCAAATGTGGGATTTTTGGCACTCCAACCGGTGGGATTTGCCACTAAAAAATGTAGTATTTGGGGGGAAAAAAAGTGGGATTTGGGGCTGAAAATGTGGGAATTTGGCACTAAAACAATGTGGGATTTGGGAACTGAAAATGTGGGAATTTGGGGCTGAAAATGTGGGAATTTGACACTAAAAACATGTGGGATTTTGGCTGGAAAATGTGAGATTTGGGCAATAAAAATGGGGAATTTGGGCACTAAAAATAAGGGATTTGGGCAAAAAAATGTGGGAATTTGGGGCTGAAAAAAGTTAGATTTTGGCATGAAAAATGTTGGATTTGGGAGTGAAAAATGGGGGATTTAGGCACTAAAAAATGTGGGATTTGGGGATGGAAAATGTGAGATTTGGGCAATAAAAATGGGGAATTTGGCACTAAAAACATGGGATTTAGGGCTGGAAATGTGGAATTTGGAACTAGAAAAATGTGGGATATGGGTACAAAAAAGGTGGGAATTTGAGAACTGAAAATGTGGGATTTGAGCACTAAAAATTTGAGATTTGGAATGTAAAAATGTGGGATTTCGGAGCTAAAAATATGGGATTTTGGGACTGAAAAATGTGGGATTTGGGAATGAAAATTGTGGAATTTGGCACTAAAAAAATGTGAGATTTTGGCAATAAAAAATGTAGTATTTGGGCAAAAAAATGTGGATATTTGGGTCTGAAAATGTGGGATTTGGGCAATAAAAATGTGGGATTTGGAATGTAAAAATGTGGGATTTGGGAGCTAAAAATATGGGATTTTGGGACTAAAAACTGTGGGATTTGGCACTAAAAAAATGTGAGATTTTGGCAAAAAAAGGTGGGATTTGGTGCTAAAAATGAGGAATTTGGCACTAAAAAATGTGGGATTTTGGCACTGAAGAATGTGGGATTTGGGCAAACAATGAGTGATTTGGGAACTGAAAAATGGGAAATTTGGGCTGAAAAATGTGGGTTTTGGGCATTAAAAATGTGGGATTTGGGTACTAAATATATGGGATTTGGACACTAAAACATTGTGGGATTTGGGGTTGGAAATGTGGGATTTTGGCTCAAAAAATGTGGGATTTGGGGAAAAAAAATGTAGGAATTTGGCAGTAAAAAGATGGGATTTGGGGCTGAAAATATGGAATTTGGGCACTGAAAATGTGGGATTTTGCCCTGAAAAATGTGGGATTTGCATCCTAAAAATGTGGGATTTGGACACTCAAAATGTGAGTTTTGGGCACTAAAAATGTGGGATTTGGGGCTGAAAATGTGGAATTTTGGCTCAAAAAATATGAGATTTGGGAACTGAAAATATGGGATTTGAGTAAAAAAAATGTGGGATTTGGGCATGAAAATTTGGGATTTTGTCACTGAAAATGTGGGAATTTGGGGCTGAAAATATGAGAATTTGGCACTAAAAATGTGGGATTTGGGAACTAAAAAGGTGGGATTTGGGAACTGAAAATGTGGGATTTTGGCATGAAAAATGTGGAATTTTGGGTTTGAAAATCAGGAATTTGGCACTAAAAATGTGGGATTTGGGGCTGGAAATGTGGGATTTTGGCTCAAGAAATATGGGATTTTGGGCAATGAAAATATGGGATTTGAGTGAGAAAAGGTGAGATTTTGGCACTAAAAATGTGGGATTTGGACACTGAAAATGTGGGATTTTGTCACTGAAAATGTGGGAATTTGGGGCTGAAAATATGAGAATTTGGCACTAAAAATGTGGGATTTTGGCACTAAAAATGTGGGATTTGGGAACTGAAAATGTGGGAATTTGGCACTAAAATTATGGGATTTTGGCATGAAAAATGTGGGGTTTGGACACGAAAAATAAGGAATTTGGGGCTGAAAAAATGTGGGATTTGAGATTGGAAATGTGGGATTTGGACCCTAAAAATCAGGGATTTAGACACTAAAAAATGTGGGATTTTGGCAGTAAAAATGTGGAATTTTGGGTGTGAAAATCTGGAATTTCCCCCTAAAAACCAAGTGGGATTTGGGCAGCAAAGGTGTGAAATTTGGCGCTGCAAATGTGGGATTTGAGCTCTGCAAATGTGGGATTTTTGGCACTCCAACCGGTGGGATTTGCCACTAAAAAATGTAGTATTTGGGGGGAAAAAAGTGGGATTTGGGGCTGAAAATGTGGGATTTGGTACTAAAAAAATGTGGGATTTGGGAACTGAAAATGTGGGAATTTGGGGCTGAAAATGTGGGAATTTGACACTAAAAACGTGGGATTTTGGCTGGAAAATGTGAGATTTGGGCAATAAAAATGGGGAATTTGGACACTAAAAATATGGGATTTGGGAATGGAAAATGTGGGATTTGGGCACTGAAAATGTGAGATTTGGGGCTGAAAAATGTGGGATTTGGGGCAATAAAAATGTGGGATTTGGGGCTGAAAATCAGGAATTTGGCACTAAAATTGTGGGATTTGGGGCTGAAAATGTGGAATTTTGGCTCAAAAAGTATGAGATTTGGGAACTGAAAATATGGGATTTGAGTAAAAAAAATGTGGGATTTGGGCATGAAAATGTGGGATTTTGTCACTGAAAATGTGGGAATTTGGGGCTGAAAATATGAGAATTTGGCACTAAAAATGTGGGATTTGGGAACTGAAAATGTGGGATTTTGGCACTAAAATTATGGGATTTTGGCATGAAAAATGTGGGATTTGGGGCTGAAAATGAGGAATTAGGGGCTGAAAATGGGGAATTTGGTGCTAAAAAAATGTGGGATTTGAGATTGGAAATGTGGGATTTGGGGCCTAAAAATCAGGGATTTAGACACTAAAAAATGTGGGATTTTGGCAGTAAAAATGTGGGATTTGGACACTAAAAATGTGGGAATTTGGGTCTGAAAATGAGGAATTTGACACTAAAAAAATGTGGGATTTGGGCAGTAAAAATGTGGGATTTTGGGTGTGAAAATCTGGAATTTCACCCTAAAAACCAAGTGGGATTTGGGCAGCAAAGGTGTGAAATTTGGCGCTGCAAATGTGGGATTTGAGCACTGCAAATGTGGGATTTTTGGCACTCCAACCGGTGGGATTTGCCACTAAAAAATGTAGTATTTGGGGGGAAAAAAAGTGGGATTTGGGGCTGAAAATGTGGGATTTGGTACTAAAACAATGTGGGATTTGGGACCTGAAAATGTGGGAATTTGGGGCTGAAAATGTGGGAATTTGACACTAAAAACATGTGGGATTTTGGCTGGAAAATGTGAGATTTGGGCAATAAAAATGGGGAATTTGGACACTAAAAATATGGGATTTGGGGAAAAAATGTTGGATTTGGGAAGTAAAAATGTGAGATTTGGGGCTGAAAATTGTGGAATTTCGGGCAATAAAAATGTGGGATTTTGGCACTGAAAATGTGGGAATTTGAGGCTGAAAATGTGGGATTTGGGTCTGAAAAATTGTGGGATTTGGGTCTGAAAATCAGGAATTTGGCACTAAAATTGTGGGATTTGGGGCTGAAAATGTGGAATTTTGGCTCAAAAAAGATGAGATTTGGGAACTGAAAATATGGGATCTGAGTAAAAAAAAATGTGGGATTTGGGCATGAAAATGTGGGATTTTGTCACTGAAAATGTGGGAATTTGGGGCTGAAAATGAGGAATTTGGCACTAAAAAAATGTGGGATTTCGATATGGAAAATGTGGGATTTGGGGCTGAAAATTTGAGATTTGAGCACTAAAAATATTGGATTTTTGGCACTGAAAATGTGGGATTTGGACCCTAAAAATAAGGAATTTTGGGGCTGGAAATGTGGGATTTTGGCACCAAAAATGTGAGAATTTGGGGCTGAAAATTTGGGATTTGGACCCTAAAAATGTGGGATTTGGGGCTGAAAATGTGGGAATTTGACACTAAAAAAATGTGGGATTTGGGAAGTAAAAATGTGGAATTTTGGGTGTGAAAATGTGGAATTTCACCGTAAAAAAAACTGTGGGATTTGGGGCTGGAAATGTGGAATTTTGGCAGTAAAAATGTAGAATTTGGGGCTGGAAAGGGTGGAATTTGGCACGGAAAATGTGGGATTTGGGGCTGAAAATATAGAACTTGGTCACTAAAAATGTTGGATTTTTGGCACTGAAAATATGGAATTTGGACCCTAAAAATGTGGGATTTGACACTGAAAAAATGTGGGATTTTGGCACTAAAGATATGGAATTTGGACCTGAAAATGTGGGATTTGGGAATGAAAAATGGGGAATTTGGGCCCAAAAAATGTGGGATTTGGGGCTGAAAATGTGGGATTTTGGCACCAAAAATGTGGGAATTTGGGCAATAAAAATATGGGATTTGGGGCTGGAAATGTGGAATTTGGGCAATATAAATGTGGGATTTTTGCACTAAAAAGATGAGATTTGAGCACTGAAAATGTGGGATTTTGGGCAATGAAAAGATGGGATTTGGCATGAAAAGATGTGGGATTTGGGCACTAAAAATCTGGATTTTGGCGCTAAAATTGTGGGATTTTAGCGGGAAAATGTGGGATTTGGGTCCTGAAAATGTGGGATTTTGGCACTAAAAATATGGGATTTGGGAACTGAAAATGTGGGATTTGGGTCTGAAAATCAGGAATTTGGCACTAAAAAAATGTGGGATTTGGGGCTGAAAATGTGGAATTTTGGCTCAAAAAATATGAGATTTGGGAACTGAAAATATGGGATTTGAGTAAAAAAAATGTGGGATTTGGGAAGTAAAAATGTGGGATTTTGGACATTGAAAATGTGGGATTTGGGGCTGAAAAATTGGGATTTGACATTAAAAAAATATGGGATTTGGGAGCAGAAAATGTGGGATTTTGGCACTGAAAATGTGGGAATTTGGACATTGAAAATGTGGGATTTGGGCATAAAAATTTGGGATTTTGGCACTGAAAATGTGGGAATTTGACCCTAAAAAAATGTTGGATTTGAGCAGTAAAAATGTGGAATTTTGGCACTAAAAAATGTAGGATTTGGGATCTTAAAATATGGAATTTGGACACAAAAAATGTGGGAATTTGGGGCTGAAAATGTGGGATTTTGGCTCAAAAAATAAGGGATTTTGGGAACTGAAAATGTGAGATTTGGGCATAAAAATTTGGGATTTTGTCACTGAAAATGTGGGAATTTGAGGCTGAAAAAGGGGGATTTGACACTTTAAAAATGTGGGATTTTGGCACTAAAGATATGGAATTTGGACCTGAAAATGTGGGATTTGGGTACTAAAAATGTGGGATTTTTGGCAATAAATGTGGGATTTTGACACTAAAAATCAGGAATTTGGCACTAAAAAAACTCTGGGATTTGGATGCTAAAAATGTGGGATTTGGGTGCTTAAAATCTGGGATTTGGACCTGAAAATGTGGGATTTGAGAATGTGGGATTTGGGCACTAAAAATATGGATTTTGGCCCAAAAAATGTGGAATTTTTGCACTAAAAATATGAATTTTGGCACTAAAAATGTGAAATTTTGCACTAAAAATCTGGAATTTTGGCCCAAAAAATATGAATTTTTCCACTAAAAATCTAGAATTTTGCACTAAAAATGTGAAATTTTGCCCTAAAAATGTGAATTTTTGCACCAAAAATCTGGAATTTTGCACTAAAAATGTGGAATTTTGCAGTAAAAATGTGAATTTTTGCACTAAAATTGTGAATTTTTACACTAAAAATATGAATTTTTGCACTAAAAATGTGAAATTTTGCACTAAAAATATGAATTTTTGCACTAAAAATGTGAATTTTTGTACCAAAAATCCGGAATTTTGCACTAAAAATATGAAATTTGGCACTAAAAATATGGAATTTTGCACTAAAAATGTGAATTTTTGCACTAAAAATGTGAATTTTTGCACTAAAAATATGGAATTTTGCACTAAAAATGTGAATTTTTGCACCAAAAATGTGAATTTTTGCACTAAAAATGTGAAATTTTGCACTAAAAATCTGAAATTTTGCACTAAAAATGTGAATTTTTGCACTAAAAATCTGGAATTTGGCACTAAAAATGTGAATTTTTGCACCAAAAATATGACTTTTTGCACTAAAAATCTGGAAATTTGCACTAAAAATATGGAATTTTGCCCTAAAAATGTGAATTTTGCTCTAAAAATATGGAATTTTGCAGTAAAAATATGAATTTTTGCGCTAAAAATATGAATCTTTACACTAAAAATCTGGAATTTGGCACTAAAAATATGGAATTTTGTCACTAAAAATGTGAATTTTTGCACTAAAAATATGGAATTTTGCCCTGAAAATATGGAATTTTGCACTAAAAATCTGCAATTTTGGCCAAAAAAAGGTGAATTTTTGCACCAAAAATCTGGAATTTGGCACTAAAAATGTGAAATTTTGCACTAAAAATATGGAATTTTGCACTATAAATCTGGAATTTTGTACTAAAAATGTGAATTTTTGCACCAAAAATGTGAATTTAGCACTAAAAATGTGAAATTTTGCAGTAAAAATGTGAATTTTTGCACTAAAAATATGAAATTTTGCAGTAAAAATGTGAAATTTTGCAGTAAAAATGTGAATTTTTGCACCAAAAATATGAAATTTTGCAGTAAAAATGTGAAATTTTGCACTAAAAATGTGAATTTTTGCACCAAAAATCTGGAATTTTTGCACTAAAAATCTGGAATTTTTTGCTAAAAAAATATGAATTTTTGCACTAAAAATCTGGAATTTTGCACTAAAAATATGAATTTTTGCACTAAAAATATGAAATTTGGCACTAAAAATGTGAATTTTTGCACTAAAAATCTGAAATTTTGGCCCAAAAAATGTGGAATTTTTGCCCTAAAAATGTGAATTTTTGCACAAAAAATATGGATTTTGGACACTAAAAATGTGAATTTTTGCACCAAAAATGTGAATTTTTGCACCAAAAATCTGAAATTTTGCACTAAAAATGTGAATTTTTGCACTAAAAATATGAATTTTTGAACTAAAAATATGAATTTTGGCCCAAAAAATGTAAATTTTTGCACTAAAAATGTGAAATTTTTGCACCAAAAATCTGGAATTTTGCACTAAAAATTGGGAGTTTGGCACTAAAAATATGAATTTTTGCACTAAAAATATGAATTTTTGCACTAAAAATGTGAAATTTTGCACTAAAAATCTGGAAATTTGCACTAAAAATATGAAATTTTGCACCAAAAATCTGGAATTTTTTGCTAAAAATCTGAATTTTTGCCCTAAAATTATGAAATTTTGCACTAAAAATATGAATTTTTGCACTAAAAATCTGCAATTTTGCCCCAAAAAAAAGTGAATTTTTGCACTAAAAATCTGGAATTTTGGCCCAAAAAATGTGAATTTTTCCACTAAAATCGTGAATTTTCGCACCAAAAATCCAGAATTTTGGCTCAATTCCCACCCGAATTTCCTCCTTTCCCAAATTTTTTTATTTTTTTGGGAATTCTCATCCGGATTTTTCCCATTTTTTTTCGGGGCTCAGGCTCTGCTGTCGCTGCTGGAAGGGAAACATTTTGGCTCCATGAATTCCATCCTCGTTTATTGCACCAGGAGGGAAGAGACCGAGAGGATCGCGGCGCTGATCCGCAGCAGAATTCCCGGAAAATCCCAGGGAATGCCGAACCGGGAATGCAAGGGGAAAGGGAAAGGTGAGGGAAAAAATTTGGGAGGTTTTGGGGGAAATTTTAGGTGAAATTCCCAGAAAATTGGGGAATTTTTAGGGGGAATTTTGGGAATTTTGAGGGGAAATTTCCAGGGAATTCCTGGAAAATCCATGGGAATTCCAAACAGGGAATCCAAGAGGAAAGGGAAAAAAATTGGGGAATTTTTAGGGGAAATTTTGGGATTTTTAGGGGAAAATTGGGAATTTTTAGGGAAAGTTTGGGAATTATTAGGGAAAAGTTTGGGACTTTTTAGGGGAATTTTGGGATTTTTTAGAGAAAAATTTGGGAATTTTGAGGGGAAATTTGGGAATTTTTAGTGAAAATTTGGGAATTTTAGGGAAAATTTGGGAATTTTTAGGGGAAATTTTAGGGGAAATTCCTGGAAAATCTGGACATTTTTAGGGAAAAATTTGGGAATTTTTAAGGGAAAATTTGGAGATTTTTAGGGAAAAGTTTGGGAATTTTTGGGCAAAAAATTGGGAATTTGGGAATTCCGAACCAGGAATCCAAGGGGAAAGGGAAAGGTGAGGGAAAAAAATTGGGAATTTTTGGTAAAAAATTGGGATTTTTTTTAGGGAAAAAAACTGGGGATTTTGAAGGAGAAATTTAGGACTTTTTAGGGAAAATTTGGGATTTTTGAGGGGAAATTCCTGGAAAATCTGGACATTTTTAGGGAAAAATTAGGGAATTTTTAAGGGAAAATTTTGGGAATTTTTAGGGGAAATTTTAGGGGAAATTCCCGGAAAATTTGGGAATTTTTAGCGAAATTTTGGGAATTATGAGGGGAAAATTTGGAATTTTTAGGGAAAATTTGGGAATTATTAGGGAAAAAAATTGGGAATTTTTAGGGAAAATTTGGGAATTTTTAGGGGAAATTTTAGGGGAAATTCCCAGAAAATCTGGGAATTTTTAGGGAAAAATTTGGGAATTTTGAGGGGAAAATCAGGAATTTTTAGGGAAAATTTTGGGAATTTTTAGGGGAAAAATTTGGGAATTTTGAGGGAAAATTGGGGAATTTTTAGGGAAAATTTTTGGGAATTATTAGGGAAAATTTGGGAATTTTTAGGGGAAATTTTGGGAATTTTTAGGAGAAAATTTTGGGAATTTTAGGGGAAAATTTGGGAATTTTTACGGAGAAATTTGGGAATTTTTAGGGAAATTTTAGGGGAAATTCTCGGAAAATCTGGGAATTTTTAGGGAAATTTTTGGGAATTTTTAGGGGAAAATTTGGGAATTTTTAGGGGAAATTTTGGGAATTTTGAGGGGAAATTTGGGAATTTTTAGGGGAAATTTGGGAATTTTTAGGGGAAAATTTGGGAATTTTGAGGGGAAAATTGGGAATTTTTAGGGGAAATTTTAGGGAAATTCCCAGAAAATCCCAGGAAATTCCTGAAAATTTCAAGGGAATTCCCGGAAAATCCCAGGGAATTCCAAACCAGGAATCCAAGAGGAAAGGGAAAGGTGAGGGAAAAAATTGGGAATTTTTGGGAAAAATTTGGGATTTTTTTAGGGAAAAATTGGGATTTTTAGAGAAAAAATTGGGGAATTTTTAAGGGAAATTCCTGGAAAATTTGGGAATTTTGAGGGGGAAAATTTGGGAATTTTGAGGAAAAATTTGGGAATTTTTAGGGAAATTTTAGGGGAAATTCCTGGAAAATCTGGGAATTTTTAGAGGAAAATTTGGGAATTTTTAGGGGAAATTTCTTGGGAATTCCCAGAAAATCCTCGGGAATTCCAAACCAGGAATCTGCTGGGAAGGAGAAAAAAGGGAAAGGTAAGAAGAAATTCGGAATTTTTGGTGAAAAATTGGGATTTTTTAGGGAAAATTTGGGATTTTTGAGGGGAAAATTTGGGAATTTTGAGGGGAAAATTGTGGAATTTTGAGGGGAAATTCCCAGAAAATTTGGGAATTATTAGGGGGAATTTTGGGAATTTTTAGGGAGAAATTTGGGAATTTTTAGGGAAATTTTGGGAATTTTTAGGGAAAAGTTTGGGAATTTTTGGGAAAAAAATTGGGAATTTTGAGGGGAAATTTTGGGAATTTTTAGGGAGAAATTTGGGGAATTTTTAGGGAAAATTTGGGAATTTTTAGGGAGAAATTTGGGATTTTTTAGAGAAAAATTGGGAATTTTTGGGGAAATTTAGGGAATTTATAGGGAAAAGTTTGGGAATTTTTAGGGGAAATTTTAGGGAAATTCCCAGAAAATCCCAGGGAATTCCTGAAAATTTCAAGGGAATTCCCAAAAAATCCACGGGAATTCCAAACCAGGAATCCAAGGGGAAAGGGAAAGATGAGGGAAAAAATTGGGAATTTTTGGGAAAAATTTGGGATTTTTTTAGGGAAAAATTGGGATTTTTAGAGAAAAAATTGGGGAATTTTTAAGGGAAATTCCTGGAAAATTTGGGAATTTTGAGGGGGAAAATTTGGGAATTTAGAGGAAAAATTTGGGAATTTTTAGGGAAATTTTGGGAATTTTTAGGGAAATTTAGGGAATTTTTAGGGAAAAGTTTGGGAATTTTTGGGAAAAAAATTGGGAATTTTGAGGGGAAATTTTGGGAATTTTTAGGGGAAAATTTCAGAATTTTTAGGGGAAAATTTTGGGAATTTTTAGGGAAAATTTTGGGAATTTTTGGGAAAAAAATTGGGAATTTTGAGGGGAAATTTTGGGAATTTTGAGGGGAAATTTTGGGAATTTTTAGGGGAAAATTTTGGGAATTTTTAGGGAAAATTTGGGAATTTTTTGGGGAAAATTTTGGGAATTTCTAGGGGAAAATTTGGGAATTTTTTGGGAAATTTTTGGGAATTTTTAGGAGAAATTTTGGGAATTTTTAGGGGAATTTTGGGAATTTTTTGAGAAAAATTTGGGAAATTTTAGGAAAAAATTTGAGAATTTTTAGGGAAAAATTTAGGAATTTTTAGGGAAAAATTTGGGAATTTTCCTCCCTTAAACTGAGGAATTTTGGCCCAAAAAATGTGGATTTTGCTTCAGGAAATTTGGGATTTTTCTCCCCTAAAATTGGGATTTTGACCCAAAATTTTGGGGTTTTTTCCTCTAAAATTGGGATTTTCCCCCAAAATTTCGGATTTTTTCTCTAAATTTGGGATTTTCCCCTAAAAATGGACATTTGGGGCCTTAAAATGAGGGATTTTGGCCCTAAAAATGTGGATTTTTCCCTCAAGAAAATGTGGGATTTTTCTGCCCTAAAATTGGGATTTTTTCCCCCTAAAATTGGGATTTTTTTCCCCTTAAATTGCAGATTTCTCCCCCTAAATTTGGGATTTTTTTCCCCTAAAAATTGGGATTTTTCTCCCTAAATTTCGGATCTTTTTTCCCCTAAAAATAGGATTTTTTTCCCTAAAAATTGGGATATTTTACCCTAAATTTGGGATTTTTTTCCCCTTAAATTTCAGATTTTTCCCCTAAAAATGGGATTTTTTTCCCCTAAAAATTGGGATTTTTTTACCCTAAATTTGGGATTTTTTTCCCCTGAATTTGGGATTTTTTTTCCCTAAAATTGGGATTTTTTTTCTCCCCTAAAATTGGGATTTTTCCCCTAAATCTGGGATTTTGACCCTAAATTTTGGAATTTTTTCCCCCTAAAATTGGGATTTTTTTCCCCTTAAATTTCAGATTTTTCCCCTAAAAATGGGATTTTTTTTACCCTTAAATTGCCGATTTCTCCCCCTAAAAATGGGATTTTTTTTCCCCTAAAAATGTGATTTTTTCTCAAAATTTTTGGATTTTTCACCTAAAATACATATTTTTTGCCCCTAAAAACACGATTTTTCCCCTAAAAATTGGGATTTTTACCCTAAAAATGGGATTTTTTTTCCCCTAAAAATGGGATTTTTGCCCTAAAAATTGGGATTTTTTCCCTAAAAAATGTGATTTTTTTCCCCTAAAATTGCGATTTTTTCCCCTAAAATTTGCATTTTTCTCCTAAAAATTGGGATTTTTTTCCCCTAAAAATTGGGATTTTTCTCCCTAAATTTCGGATTTCTCCCTCTAAAAATAGGGGGTTTTTCCCTAAAAATTGGGATTTTTTTCCTCTAAATTTGGGATTTTTTTCCCGTGAATTTGGGATTTTTCTGCCCTAAAATTGGGATTTTTTTCTCCCCTTAAAAATGGGATTTTTTTCCCTAAATCTGGGATTTTTGACCCTAAATTTTGGAATTTTTTCCCCCTAAAATTGGGATTTTTTTTCCCCTTAAATTTCAGATTTTTCCCCTAAAAATTGGGATTTTTTCCCTAAAATTGTGATTTTTTTTTCCCTAAAAATGGGAATTTTTTTCCCCTAAAAATTGGGATTTTTCTCCCTAAATTTTGGATTATTTCCCCTAAAAATAGGATTTTTTTCCCTAAAAATTTGGATTTTTTACCCTAAATTTGGGATTTTTTTTTTCCCTGAATTTGGGGTTTTTCTGCCCTAAAATTGTGATTTTTTTTCCCCCTAAAAATGGGATTTTTTTTCCCCTAAAAATTGGGATTTTTCTCCCTAAATTTCAGATTTTTTTCCCTAAAAATAGGATTTTTTCCCTAAAATTGGGATTTTTTTCTCCCCTAAAATGGGATTTTTTTCCCCTAAATCTGAGATTTTGACCCTAAATTTTGGGATTTTGACCCTAAATTGGGATTTTTTTCCCCAGAATTTGGGATTTTTCTTCCCTAAAATTGGGATTTTTTTCTCCCCTTAAAAATGGGATTTTTTTCCCTAAATCTGGGATTTTTGACCCTAAATTTTGGAATTTTTTCCCCCTAAAATTGGGATTTTTTTTCCCCTTAAATTTCAGATTTTTCCCCTAAAAATTGGAATTTTTCTCCCTAAATTTCGGATTTTTCCCCCTAAAAATAGGATTTTTTCCCCTAAAAACTGGGATTTTTCCCCAAAATTTTGGACTTTTTCACCTTAAATTTTGGATTTTTCCACTAAAATTGGTACTTTTTTATCCTAAAAATGGGATTTTTTCCCCTAAAAATGGGATTTTTTCCCCTAAAACTTGGAATTTTTCTCCCTAAAAATAGGATTTTTTCCCCTAAAGTTTGCATTTTTCTCCTAAAAATTGTGATTTTTCCCCCTAAAAATAGGATTTTTTTTCCTAAAAATAGGATTTTTTCCCTAAAAATTGTGATTTTTTTCCCCTAAAAATTGGGATTTTTCCCCCTAAGAACAGGATTTTTCCCCTAAAATTTGATTTTTTCCCCTAAAATTGGGATTTTTTCCCCTAAAATTGGGATTTTTTCCCCTAAAATTGGGATTTTTTTTCCCCTAAAAATTGGGATTTTTCTCCTTAAATTTCAGATTTTTTTCCCTAAAAATTGGGAGTTTTTTCCCTAAATTTTGGGATTTCTCCCCTAAATTTGGGATTTTCCCTTAAATTTGGGATTTTTTTCCCCTGAATTTGGGATTTTTCTGCCCTAAAAATTGGGATTTTTTTCCCCTAAATTTGGGATTTTTTCCCCTAAAATTGGGATTTTTTCCCCTTAAATTTCAGATATTTACCCTAGAAATAGGATTTTTTCCCTAAAATTGTGATTTTTTTTCCCCTAAAAACAAGATTTCTCCCCTAAAAATGGGATTTTTTCCACTAAAAATTGGGATTTTTCCCCCTAAAATTTGGAATTTTTCTCCCTAAAAACGTGATTTTTTTCCCCTAAAATTAGGATTTTTTCCCCTAAAATTTGCATTTTTCTCCTAAAAATTGGGACTTTTCCCCCTAAAAATAGGATTTTTCTCCCTAAATTTCGGATTTTTTCACCTAAAATAGATATTTTTTCCCCTAAAAATTGGATGTTTTCCCCTAAAAATGGGATTTTTTTCCCCCTAAAAATGGGAATTTTTCCCCATAAACTTCAGATTTCTCCCCCTAAAATTTGGGATTTTTCTCCCTAAAAATAGGATTTTTTCCCCTAACATTGGTATTTTTTTCCCCTAAAATTCGGATTTCTCCCCTAAAACTGGCGCATTTTTCCCCTAAAAATAGGATTTTTCCCTAAAAATTGGGATTTTTTCCCTTAAAAATAGGAGTTTTTTTCCCTAAAATTGGAATTTTTTCCCCTAAAATTGGGATTTTTCTCCTTAAAATTCCAATTTTCCCCCTAAAATTTGCATTTTTCTCCTAAAAATAGGATTTTTCCCATAAAAATTGGGACTTTTTCCCCTAAAATTGGCACTTTTTTCCCTTAAAAATGGGATTTTCTTCCCTAAAAATTTGATTTTTTTCCCCTAAAAATGGTATTTTTCTCCCTAAAAATTGGATTTTTATCCCTAAATTTCGGATTTTTTCACCTAAAACTGGGATTTTCTCCCCTAAAATTGGGAATTTTTTTTCCCCTAAAAACAAGATTTCTCCCCTAAAAATGGGATTTTTTGCTACTAAAAATAGGATTTTTTCCCCTAAAAATAGGATTTTTTTCACCCTAAAAATTGGATTTTTTCCCCTAAAAATGGGATTTTCTTCCCTAAATTTCGGATTTTTCCCCTAAAATTGGGATTTTTTCCCTAAAATTGGGAATTTTTTTTCCCTAAAAATTGGCACTTTTTTCCCCTAAAAATGTGATTCTTTCTCAAAAAATTTTGGATTTTTCCCCTAAAAT
Organism: Lichenostomus cassidix; assembly: GCF_008360975.1. Taxonomy (NCBI): domain Eukaryota; kingdom Metazoa; phylum Chordata; class Aves; order Passeriformes; family Meliphagidae; genus Lichenostomus; species Lichenostomus cassidix. Next base: position 151,283,982 of record NC_139482.1, on the reverse strand, counting down.
ACACATTTTTTGCCCCTAAAACCACGATTTTTTCCCCTAAAAATTGTGGGATTTTTCACCAAAAAATGGGATTTTTTTCCCCTAAAATGGGATTTTTTCCCTAAAAATTGGGATTTTTCTCCTAAATTTTGGATTTTTTCATCTAAATTTTGGATTTTTTCACCTAAAAATTGGATTTTTTCTCCTAAAAATTGGGATTTTCTCCCCTAAAAATTGGAATTTTTTTTCCCCAAAATACAAGATTTCTCCCCTAAACATGGGATTTTTTGCTACTAAAACTTGGATTTTTTCCCCTAACAATAGGACTTTTTCCTGTAAAAATTGGGATTTTTTACCCTAAAAATTGTGGGTTTTTTCCCTTAAAAATGGGATTTTTTCCCCTAAATTTTGGATTTTTTCACCTAAAAATCGGATTTTTTCCCCTAAAAATTGGGATTTTTTTTCCCTAAAAATGGGATTTTTTCGCTAAAAATTGGGAATTTTCCCCTAAAATTGGGATTTTTTTCCCCTAAAATTCTGATTTTTCTCTCTAAATTTTGGATTTTTTCACCTAAATTTTGGATTTTTTCACCTAAATTTTGGATTTTTTCACCTAAAAATCAGATTTTTTCCCCTAAAATTGGGATTTTTTTTCCCTTAAATATCAGATTTCTCCCCTAAAACTGGCGCTTTTTTCCCCTAAAAATAGGATTTTTTCCCCTAAAATTTTGATTTTTTACCCTAAAAATTGGATTTTTTCCCCTAAAATTGGGATTTTTTTCCCCTAAAAATAGGATTTTTTCCCCTAAAAATAGGATTTTTTTCCCCAAAAAACGGGATTTTTTCCCATAATAATGGGATTTTCTTCCCTAAAAATAGGATTTTTCTCCCTAAAAATGGGATTTTTTACCCCTAAAAATTGGGATTTTTTCGCTAAAAATTCTGGTTTTTCCCCTAAAAATAGGATTTTTTTCCCCTAAAACTGGGATTTTTTCTCCTAAAAATTGGAATTTTTCCCCCTAAAAATGAGATTTTTTTCCCCTAAAAATTGGGATTTTTTTCGCTAAAAATAGGATTTTTTCCCCTAAAAATAGGATTTTCTCCCCTAAAATTAGGATTGTTTTTTTCCCCTAAAAACAAGATTTCTGCCCTAAAATTGGGATTTTTTTCCCCTAAAACTCGCACTTTTTTCCCTTAAAAATGGGATTTTCTTCCCCCTAAAATTAGGATTTTTTCCCTAAAAATTAGGATTTTTTACCCTAAAAATAGGATTTTTCTCCCTGAATTTTGGATTTTTTCACCTAAATTTTGGATTTTTTCATCAAAAAATGGGATTTTTTTTCCCCCAAAAATGGGATTTTTTCCCCTAAAACTGGGATTTTTCTCTCTAAAAATAGGATTTTTTCCCCTAAAAATTTGGATTTTTCCCCCTCAAACTGGGTCGTTTTTCCCCAAAAAATGGGATTTTTTTCCCCTAAAAATTGGGATTTTTTCGCTAAAAATTCCGGTTTTTCCTCTAAAAATTGGGATTTTTTCACCCAAATTTCGGATTTTTTCACCTAAATTTCGGATATTTTCACCTAAATTTTGGATTTTTTGACCTAAATTTGGGATTTTTTCACCTAAATTTGGGATTTTTCCAGGAATCTCTCCCTCCCTGGCGGAATGCTCCCACGCGGGGTGTCCCTAAATTTGGGATTTTTCCCCTAATTTTGGGATTTTTTTACCCTAAAATTGGGATTTGCCTCCTTGAATTTCAGATTTTTCCAGTAAAATTGGGATTTTTTCTCCTAAATTTCGGATTTTTTCACCTAAAAATGGGATTTTTTCCCTTTAAACTTCAGATTTCTCCCCCTAAAATTTGGCATTTTTTCCCCTAAAAACAAGATTTTTCCCCCTAAAAATGGGATTTTTTCCCCTAAAATTGGGATTTTTTACCCCTAAAAATTGGGATTTTTCCCCTAAATTTTGGATTTTTTGACCTAAAATAGATAGTTTTTGCCGCCTAAAAATAGGATTTTCTCCCCTAAAAATGGGATTTTTTTTCCCCTAAAAATGGCACTTTTTTCCCTTAAAAATGGGATTTTCTTCCCTTAAAATAGAATTTTTCTCCCTGAATTTGGGATTTTTTCCCGAGAAATTGGATTTTTTCCCCTAAAACCAAGAAATTTTCCCCTAAAAATTGGATTTTTTTTCCCCTAAAACTCGCACTTTTTTCCCTTAAAAATAGGATTTTTTTCCCTAAAAATAGTATTTTTCTCCCTAAATTTTGGGTTTTTTCACCTGAATTTTGGATTTTTTCACCAAAAAATGGGATTTTTTTCCCCCCAAAAATGGGATTTTTTCCCCTAAAAATGGGATTTTTTTCCCCTAAAAATTGGGATTTTTTCCCCTAAAATTTGCATTTTTCTCCCCTAAAAATGGGACTTTTTCCCCTATAAATAGGATTTTGTCCCCTAAAAACAGGATTTTCTCCCCTAAAATTGGGACTTTTTTCCCTTAAAAAATGGGATTTTTTCCCCCTAAAATTTGCATTTTTCTCCTAAATTTCAGATTTTTTTCCCCAAAAATGGGATTCCCCCCCAAAATTCCCAATTTTTCAGGAAACGCTCGCCAGTGGCTGCAGCGGCAATTCCTGGGTGGGAAAATCCGGATTTTGGTGGCGACGGTGGCGCTGGGGATGGGCTTGGAGAGATCCCAGTGTGCCCAATTGGGGACTTTTCTACAAGAAATTTGGGATTTTTCCACTAAATTTGGAAATTTTTCTCCTAATTTTGGGATTTTTTCCCCTAAATATGGGATTTCTCTCCTTGAATTTCGGATTTTTCCGCTAAAATTGGGATTTTTTTCTCCTAAAATTGGGATTTTTTTGCCCTAAAAATGTGATTTTTTTCCCTAAAAATTGGGATTTTTTTTCCCTAAAAATTGGATTTTTTCCCCTAAAACTAGGTTTTTTTCCCTAAAAATTGGGATTTTTCCCCCTAAAAATTGTGGGTTTTTTCCCTTAAAAATAGGATTTTTGGCCCTAAAAATTGTGATTTTTTTTCCCTAAAAATTGGGATTTTTTTCCTCTAAAAATTGGGATTTTTTTCGGTAAAAATTCCAGTTTTTCCCCTAAAATTGGGATTTTTTTCCCCTAAAATTCTGATTTTTCTCTCTAAATTTCGGATTTTTTCACCTAAAATAGATATTTTTCCCCCCAAAATTGGGATTTTTTTTCCCCTAAAAACAAGATTTCTCCCCTAAAAATGGGATTTTTTGCTACTAAAAATTGGATTTTTTTCCCCTAAAATTGGGACTTTTTTCCCCTAAAAATAGGATTTTTTCCCTAAAATTCCGATTTTTCTCCTAAAAATTGGGATTTTTTTTCCCCTAAAAATGGGATTTTTTCACCTAAAAATGGGATTTTTTTCCCCTAAAAATGGCACTTTTTTCCCTTCAAAATGGGATTTTTTTCCCCTAAAATTGGGATTTTTTCGCTAAAAATTCCAGTTTTTCCCCTAAAAATTGGGATTTTTTTCGCTAAAAATTCCACTTTTTTCCCTAAAAATTGGGATTTTTCTCCTAAATTTGGGATTTTTTCACCTAAATTTGGGATTTTTTCACCTAAATTTGGTATTTTTTCAGGAAACTTTCCCTCCGTGGCGGAATGCTACCATGCCGGGTTGGCCAGCGGCGCTCGCCGGCGGCTGCAGCGGGATTTCGTGGGTGGGAAGATCCGGATTTTGGTGGCGACGGTGGCGCTGGGGATGGGCTTGGACGTCGCGGCTCTGCGGGGAATCATCCACTTCAACCTTCCCGCCAACTTCGAGGGTTTCGTGCAGCAGATCGGCAGAGCCGGCAGGGACGGGATGGAGGCCAGGTGTCACCTGCTGCTGGAGCCACAGGTGGGGTTTGGGGGAAATGGGGATTTTGGGAAAAAATGGGAATTTGGGGGGAAAAAATGGGGATTTGGGGGGAAAAATGGGAATTTTGGGGATTTTCCAATGGGAATTTGGGGGAAAAAATGGGATTTCTGGGGTTTTTCCATGAAATTTGGGGTTTTTCCATGGAGTTCCCAGATTTTTCCATGAAATTTTGGGGTTTTCCACTGGGAATTTTGGGGAAAATCCTGGAGATTTGGGGTTTTTCCATGGATTTCTGGGGTTTTTCCATGGATTTTTAGGAAAATCCAGGAAATTTGGGGTTTTGCGAGGTGTCACCTGCTCCTGGAGCCACAGGTGGGGTTTGGGGGGAATGGGGATTTTGGGGAATTTGGGGGAAAAAATGGGAATTTTGGGGAAAAAAATGGGAATTTTGGGGGAAAAATCCTGGAGATTTGGGGGAAAAAAGGGAATTTGGGGGGAAAAATGTCACCTGCTCCTGGAGCCACAGGTGGGGTTTGGGGAAAATCCAGGGATTTTGGGGAAAAATGGGGATTTGGGGGGAAAAAATGGGAATTTGGGGGAGAAAAATGGGAATTTGGGGAGAAAAATGGGAATTTGGGGAAAAAAATGGGGATTTTGGGGGAAGAAATGGGGATTTCGGGAAAAAATCCTGGGAATTTTGGGAAAAATCCTGGAGATTTGGGGGGAAAAAAGGGAATTTGGGGGGAAAAATGTCACCTGCTCCTGGAGCCACAGGTGGGGATTGGGGGAAATAATGGGGATTTTGGGGGGAAATGGGGATTTTCGGGAAAAAAATGGGGATTTTGGGGGGAAAAATGGGGATTTGGGGGGAAAAATGGGAATTTTGGGGAAAAAATGGGAATTTTGGGAGAAAAGTGTCACCTGCTCCTGGAGCCACAGGTGGGGATTTTGGGGGAAATATGGGGATTTTGGGAAAAAATGGGAATTTCGGGAAAAAATCCTGGGAATTTTGGGAAAAATCCTGGAGATTTGGGGGAAAAAAGGGAATTTGGGGGGAAAAATGGGAATTTTTGGGGAAAAAACCCAAGAATTTTGGGAAAAAAATGGGAATTTTGGCAAAAAAACCAGGAATTTTGGGGATTTTCCAATGGGAATTTGGGGGAAAAAATGGGAATTTGGGAGAAAAAAATGGGAATTTGGGATTTGGGGGAAAAAAATGGGAATTTGGGGGGAAAAATAGTCACCTGTTCCTGGAGCCACAGGTGGGGTTTGGGGGAAAAATGGGGATTTGGGGAAAAATGGGGATTTGGGGAAAAATCCTGGGGATTTGGGAGGAAAAATGGGGATTTGGGGGGAAAAAATGGGAATTTTGGGGGAAATAACTGAGAATTTGGGGGGAAAAATGGGAATTTTGGGGGGAAAAAAGGGAATTTTGGGAGAAAAGTGTCACCTCTTCCTGGAGCCCCAGGTGGGGTTTGGGGGAAAATGGGGATTTTGGGGGAAAAATGGGAATTTTGGGGGAATTTGAGGGGAAAAAATGGGAATTTTGGGGATTTTCCAATGGCAATTTGGGGGAAAAATGGGAATTTGGGGAAAAAATGGGAATTTGGGGAAAAAAATGGGAATTTGGGGGAAAAAAAGGGAATTTGGGGGAAAAATGGGAATTTGGGGAAAAAATGGGAATTTGGGGAAAAAAATGGGAATTTGGGGGAAAAAAGGGAATTTGGGGGAAAAAAATGGGAATTTGGGGTTTTTTCTGCTGGGAATTCTTGGGTAAATCCTGGAAATTTGGGGTTTTGCGAGGTGTCACCTCTTCCTGGAGCCACAGGTGGGGATTTTGGGGGAAAAATGGGGATTTTGGGGGAAATCCTGGAGATTTGGGGGGAAAAATGGGGATTTTGGGGAAAAATCAAGAATTGGGGGGGAAAAAATGGGAATTTTGGGGATTTTCCAATGGCAATTTGGGGGAAAAATGGGAATTTTGGGAAAAAAATGGGAATTTGGAGGAAAAAAATGGGAATTTGGGGTAAAAAACCCAAGAATTTTGGGAGGAAAAATGGGGATTTGGGGGGAAATGGGAATTTTGGGGGAAAAAATGAGAATTTGGGGGAAAAAATTGGGAATTCATGGAGGGAAAAAATGGGAATTTTGGAGAAAGAAATGGGAATTTGAGGGTAAGAAATGATAATTTGGGAGAAAAAATGGGAATTTCGGGGGAAAAAATGGGAATTTTGGGTATTTTGGGAGAAAAATAGTCACCTGTTCCTGGAGCTGCAGGTGGGGTTTTTGGGGGGAAAAATGGGAATTTTGGGGGAAAAAACTGAGAATTTGGGGGGAAAAAAAGTGAATTTTGGGAGAAAAGTGTCACCTCTTCCTGGAGCCACAGGTGGGGATTTTGGGGGGAAAAATGGGGATTTTGGGGAAAAAATGGGAATTTTGGGAAAAATCCTGGAGATTTGGAGGAAAAAAAATGGGATTTCTGTGGGTTTTCCACTGGGAATTTTGTGAAAATCCCGAAAATTTGAGGTTTTTTCCATAGATTTTCTGGTGATTCCCGCTGGGAATTCTCGGGAAAATCCATGCAATTTGGGGTTTTCCATGAATTTTTTGCATTTTTCCATTAATTTTTTACGTTTTTTCATGGATTTCCGCTGGAAATTTGGGAAAATCCTGGAAATTTGGTCTTTTTCCATGGATTTCTGAGTTTTTCCATGGATTTCTGCTGGGAAATTTTGGGGAAAATCCCAGAATTTTGGGATTTTTCCATGGATTTTTCGGGTTTTCCCATGGATTTCCACTGGAAATTTGGGGAAAAAAACGGGAATTTGGAGTTTTTCCACTGGGAATTTTGGGGAAAAAAAACAGGAATTTAGGAAAAAAATGGGAATTTTGGGGAAAAAAAACAGGAATTTAGGAAAAAAAATGGGAATTTTGGGGGGAAAAATGGAATTTTGGGGTTTTTCTTCCGGGAATTTTTGGGAAAATCCCAGAATTTTGGGCTTTTTCCATGGATTTTTGGGGTTTTTCCATGGATTTCCACTGGAATTTTGGGGGAAAAAAAAGGGAATTTGGAGTTTTTCCACTGGGAATTTGGGGAAAAAACTGGGAATTTTGAGGTTTTCCTGTAGATTTCTGGGGTTTTTCCACTGGGAATTTTTGGCAAAATATGAAATTTGGGGTTTTTCCGTGGATTTTCGGGGTTTTTCCACTGGGAATTTTGGAAAAAAAAATGGGAATTTGGAGTTTTTCCATGGATTTCCGCTGGGAATTTGGGGGAAAAAACAGGAATTTGGGGTTTTTCCGCTGGGAATTCTTGGGAAAATCCCAGAAATTTGAGGTTTTTCTGTGGATTTTCCAGGGTTTTCCATGGATTTCTGGAGTTTTTCCATTGGGAATTTAGGGGGAAAAACGGGAATTTGGGGATTTTTCCAATGGGAATTTGGGGGGAAAACCCAGGAATTTGTGGTTTTTCCATGGATTTTCCATGTTTTTCCATGGATATCTGGGTTTTTTCATGAATTTCTGTGTTTTTCCATGGATTTCCACTGGGAAATTTTGGGAAAATCCTAGAAATTTGGGTTTTTCCACTGGGAATTTTGGGAAAAATAATGGGAATTTGGGGTTTTTCCATGGATTTTCTGTTTTTCCGTAAATTTTGGGGGTTTTCCACTGGGAATTTTTGGGAAAATCCTGGAAATTTGTGATTTTTCCATGGATTTCTGGGATTTTCTCATGGATTTTCAGCATTTTTCCATGGATTTCTGCTGGGAAATTTTGGGGAAAATCCCGGAATTTTGGGATTTTTCCATGGATTTTTGGGGTTTTTCCATGGATTTCCACTGGAATTTTGGGGAAAAAAACGGGAATTTGGAGTTTTTCCACTGGGAATTTGGGGAAAAAAACAGGAATTTAGGAAAAAAAATGGGAATTTTGGGGAAAAAAAGCAGGAATTTAGGAAAAAAATGGGAATTTTGCGGGGAAAAAATGGGATTTTGGGGTTTTTCTACTGGGAATTTTTGGGAAAATCCCGGAATTTTGGGATTTTTCCATGGATTTTTCAGGTTTTTCCATGGATTTCAAGGGGAATTTTTGGGAAAATCCCGGAATTTTGGGATTTTTCCATGGATTTTTCGGGTTTTTCCATGGATTTCCACTGGAATTTTGGGGAAAAAAAAGGGAATTTGGGGTTTTTCCACTGGGAATTTGGGGAGAAAAACAGGAATTTAGGAAAAAAAATGGGAATTTAGGGAAAAAAACCAGGAATTTAGGGGAAAAAATGGGAATTTTGGGGGAAAAAAACAGGAATTTAGGGAAAAAAATGGGAATTTTGGGGGGAAAAAATGGGATTTTGGGGGTTTTCTACCGGGAATTTTTGTGGAAAATCCATGAAATTTGGGGGTTTTCCACGGATTTTCCAGGTTTTTCCATGGATTACTGGAGTTTTTCCATGGATTTTCTGGGTTGTTTCAATGAATTTTTTGTGGTTTTCCATGGATTTCCACTGGAAATTTGAGGTTTTTCCATGGATATTTTGCATTTTTCCATGGATTTCAAGGGGAATTTTTTGGGAAAAACCCAGAAATTTGGGTTTTTTCTGTGGATTTGTGGGATTTTTCCATGGATTTCTGCTGGGAATTTGGGTGGAAAAAAATGGGAATTTGGGGGTTTTTCTGTGGATTTTTGCTGGGAATTCTGGGAAAATCCTGGAATTTTGGGATTTTTCCATGGATTTTTGGAGTTTTTCCATGGATTTCCGCTGGGAATTTTGGGGGGAAAAAACAGGAATTTGGGGGAAAAAACAGGAATTTGGGATTTTTCCATGGATTTCCGGGATTTTCTAATGGATTTTCCGGATTTTTTTGGGGGGGGAAAAATGGGATTTTGGGGTTTTTCTACCGGGAATTTTTGGGAAAATCCCGGAATTTTGGGATTTTTCCATGGATTTTCCATGGATTTTCCGCAGGGTCAGGACCTGCCGGAGCTTCGGCGTCACATCCTGGCAGATTCCGTGGATTTCCTCTCCGTCAAGAAGTTGATCCAGAAGGTTTTCTTTCCCTGCAAATGTCGGGAGATCCACGGGAAAATTCGGGAATTCGCCCAGGTGGGGAGAATATTCCGGGTTTTTGGGATTGGTGGGGAAAAGGTGGGAATTTTGGGGGTTTTGGGGGATTTTTGGGGGTGTTTTTGGGGAGTTTTTGGGGAATTTTGGGGGATTTTTTTTAATTTTTTGGCAATTTTTGAGGATATTTTGGGGATTTTTTGGGGGATTTTTGGGAATTTTTGGGGAATTTTTTGGGGATTTTTGGGATTTTTGGGGGATTTTTTGGGAATTTTTGGGGAATTTTTGGGAATTTTTGGGATTTTTTGGGATTTTTGGGGATTTTTTGGGGATTTTGGGAATTTTTGGGATTGGTGGGGAAATTTGGGAATTTTGGGGATTTTTTGGGATTTTTTGGGATTTTTTGGGGGATTTTTTGGAATTTTTTTGGATATTTTGGGGATTTTTTGGTGGAATTTTTGGGAATTTTGGGGATTTTTTTAGGATTTTTTGGGAATTTTGGGGGATTTTTGGGGGATTTTTGGGAATTTTTTTGGATTTTTTTGGATTTTTTTTTAATTTTTGGGGATTTTTTTGGAATTTTTGGCAATTTTTTGGGAATTTTTGGGGATTTTTTGGGGATTTTTGGGGGGATTTTGGGAGGATTTTTTGGGGATTTTTGGGATTTTTTGGGAATCTTTTCTTTAATTTTTGGGGATTTTTTTGGAATTTTTTTTTTTTTTTGGGGTTTTCGATTTTGGGGATTTTTTGGGGATTTTTGGGAATTTTTTTGGGATTTTGGGGATTTTTGGGAGAATTTTTGGGATTTTGGGGGTTTTGTGATTTTTTTTGGTGATTTTTGGGATATTTGGGGATTTTGGGGAATTTTTGGGAGAATTTTTTGGAATTTTTTGGGAATTTCTTGGGAATTTCATTGGGAATTTCTTTGGGGATTTTTGGGGAATTTTGGGGATTTTTTGGGGAATTTTGGGGAATTTTTTGGGTATTTCATTGTGAATTTTTGGGATTTTTCATTGGGAATTTTTTGGGAATTTTTGGCATTTTGGGATTCCATTCCCAACTTCTTAAAAACGTTGGAATTTCCAGATTATTTCATTGGGAATGAGGGAATTTTTGGGGAATTTTTGGGAATTTTTTGGAAATTTCATTTGGAATTTTTGGAATTTCTTGGAATTTCATTGGGAATTTTTATTAATTTTTTTGGAATTTTTTTGGAATTTTTTGGAATTTCATTGGGAATTTTTGGGGAATTTCTTGGGAATTTCATTGGGAATGAGGGAATTTTGGGATCCCATTCCCAACTTCCCGAAAACTTGGGAATTTCTGAGCAATTTTGTTGGGAATTTCTTGAGAATTTCATTGGGAATTTTTGGAATTTTTTGGGAATTTTGTTGGGAATTTTGAGAGAATTTCAAGGGAATTTCATTGGGAATTTTTTGGGAATTTTGGGATCCCATTCCCAACTTCCTAAAAAACTTTGGAATTTTCTGAGTGATTTCGTTGGGAATTTTTGGAATTTTTGGGGATTTTCTTGGGAATTTCTTTGGAATTTTTGGGAATTTCATTGGAATTTCATTGGGAATTTCATTGGGAATTTCATTGGAATTTTTGGGAATTTCATTGGAAACTTTTTGGGAATTTCATTAGAATTTCATTTGGAATTTTCTTGGGCATTTCATTGGGAATTTTTTGGGAATTTTTGGGAATTTCTTTGGGATTTTTTGGGAATTTCATTGGAAATTTTGGGAATTTTTGGGGAACTTTTGGGGAATTTCATTGGAAATTTCTTTGGAATTTTTGGGGATTTCATTGGGAATTTCTTGGGAATTTCATTCGAATTTCATTGGGAATTTTTGGGAATTTCATTGGTAATTTCATTGGAATTTTTGTAATTTCTCGGGAATTTCATTGGGCATTTTTTGGAATTTGGGAGCTTTAATGAATTTTTGGGGGAATTTTGATGATTTCATTGAGAATTTCATTGGCAATTTTTGGGAATTTCTTGGGGATTTTTGGGAATTTCATTGGGAATTTTTTGGGAATTTTTGGGAATTTCTTTGGAATTTTTTGGGAATTTTTGGGAATTTCATTGGGAATTTCATTGGGAACTTTTGGGGAATTTCATTGGGAATTTTTGGGGAATTTCATTGGAATTTCATTGGGAATTTTTTGACAATTTCATTGAGAATTTCATTGGGAATTTTTGGGAATTTTTGGGGGAATTTTTGGCAATTTTGTTGGGAATTTTTTAAATTTCATTGGGAATTACAAATTTTAGGGAAAACTCAAAATACCCCAAACAAAATTCCGGATTCTCCTCAGGGCAGAGAACCAGAAAATCCCAAAATCCCGGAATTTTTGGACAAGGAAAACCCGGAAAAGCGGGAAAACCGTCGGATCTGCCACGGCCACGAGAGATCCATCCCCATCCGGGAAATCGTGGAATCTTTGGATCTGCGGGAGGAAGGTGAAAAAACCTCGGGAATCAACCTCCAAAAAACGGGAATTTCGTGGGAATTTTGTGGGAATTTTGTGGGAATTTTGTGGGAATCCGGCAGGAATTTTGCGGGAATTCCACAGGAATTTGATGGGAATTTTGTGGGAATTTCATGGGAATCCAGCAGGAATTTCACGGGAATTTCACGAGAATTCCACTGGAATTTTGTGGGAATTTTTGTGGGAATCCAGCAGGAATTTTGCAGGAATTTCACAGGAATCTGGCAGGAATTTTGTGGGAATTTCACGGGAATCCAGTGAGAATTTTGTGGGAATTTCATGAGAATCCAGCAGGAATTCCACAGGAATTTTGCCGGAATCCAACGGGAATTTTGCGGGAATTCCATGGGAATTTCACAGGAGTTTTGCAGGAATCCAGCAGGAGTTTCACGGGAATTTTGTGGGAATTTCATGGAAATTCCACAGGAATTTTGCCAGAATCTAGTGGGAATTTTGTGGGAATTTTGCAGGGACTTTTGGGGAACTTAGTGGGAATTCCACAGGAATGTTGCTGGAATTTTTATGGGAATTTTGTGGGAATTTCATGGGAATTCCACAGGAATGTTGCCAGAATCCAGCGGGAATTTTGAGGGAATTTCATGGGAATTCCGTAGGAGTTTTGCAGGAATTTTGTGGGAATTCCGCGGGAATTTCACCACAATGCAGCAGGAATTTCACGGGAATTCCATGGGACTTTCACAGGAATTTTGTGGGAATTTCATGGGAATTTTTGGGGAATTGGGCGGGAATTTTGCGGGAATCCAATTGGAATTTCGCAGGAATTTTGCGGTAACTTTGCGGGAATTCCATGGGAATTTTGCGGGAATTTCATGGGAATTTCACAGGAATCCAGCAGGAATTCCACAGGAATTTTGCCAGAATCCAGCAGGAATTTTGCAGGAATTCTGTGGGAATTTCACCAGAATTTTGTGGGCATTTCACAGGAATTTTGCAGGAATTTCTTGGGAATCCAGTGGGAATTCCACAGGAATTTTGCCAGAATCCAGCGGGAATGTTGTGGGAATTCCACAGGAGTTTTGCAGGAATTTCACGGGAATTTTGTGGGAATTCCTTGGGAATGCCACAGGAATTTTGCGGCAATTTTTGTGGGAATTTTGCCAGAATTCTGCAGGAATTTTGCGGGAATGTTGTGGGAATCCAGCGGGAATCTCACGGGAATTTTTGGGGAATTTTGTGGGAATTTTTGCGGGAATTCCGCAGGAATTTCATGGCAATTTCGTGGGAATTCCACCAGAACTCCCCAAAAATCCCAAAAAAACCCCCAAAACCCCAAAAATCCCAAACCCATTCCCAATTTTTCCTTTCTCCCCCACAGCCATCGAGACTCTCCTGTGCTACCTGGATCTCCATCCCGGGAATTTCTTGGAATTGCTTCTTCCCACCTATTCCCGCTGCCGGATCCGCTGCTCCGGAGGATCCCGCCAGCTCCGTGAGGCGGCGCAGAGGTGAGAATTCCCAAAATTCCCAGTTTTTTTACCAAATTTCCCATTTTTTCCCCCAAAATTCCCGTTTTTTTCCCCAAAAATCCTATTTTTTCCCCAAACATTCCCATTTTTTCCCCCGAAATCCCGGAATTCTGACAGGATTTGATTCATTCCCATCCCATTCTTTTCCCAAAATTCCCATTTTTCCTCCAAAATTCCCATTTTTTCCCCCAAATTTCCCATTTTTTCCCCAAAATTCCCTTTTTCCCCCAAAATTCCCAAAATTTTTTCCCAAAATCCCAGAATTCCAACAGAATTCCGATCATTCCCATCCCACAGTTTTCCCAAAATCCCCCTTTTTTCCCCAAAAATTCCCTTTTTTTCCCCAAAATTCCCATTTTCCCTCAAAATTCCCATTTTTCCCCCCAGTTCTCCTCCTCTGGCGGTTCTCCTGGCGAGGAATCCCTCGGGAATTTCGGGAATTTCGGGAATTTCGGGATCCATGGAATTCGACGTCGTCGCCCTGAGCGACTCCATGGGTTGGGAATCTCGGCTGGTGAAACGAGAGCTCAGCCGACTCCAGCGGGATCCCCGGAAAGGTGATTTCCCGGGAAGATTTTTGGGAATTTTGTGGGAATTTTGTGGAGAATCCGGTGTGGGAATTTCATGGGAATTTTGCAGGAATACAGCGGGAGTTCCATGGGAATTTCGTGGTAATTCAACAGGAATTCCATGGGAGTTTTGTGGGAATTCAGCAGGAATTTCGTGGGAATTTCATGGGAATTTTGTGGGAATTTCATGGGAATTTCGCAGGAATACAGTGGGAGTTCCATGGGAATTCCACAGGGGTTTTGCAGGAATTCTATGGGAATTTCATGGGAATTTCATGGGAATTTTCATGGGAGTTTCACGGGAATTCCATAAGAATTTCACTGGAATTCTGCAGGAATTCCACAGGAGTTTCACAGGAATTCCGCCGGAATCCAGTGGGAATTTCGCGGCAATCTAGCGGGAATTCCACAGGAATCCAGCGGGAATTTGTCAGGAATTTTGTGGGAATCTCGTGGGAATCTTGTGGGAATTTAGCGGGAATTCCGCAGGGATTTTGCAAGAATTCCATGGGAACTTCATGGGAATTTTCATGGGAGTTTCACAGGAATTCCATAAGAATTTCACGGGAATTCCATGGGAATCTAATGGGAATTTTGTGAGTTTCACAGAAATTCCAGCGAGAATTTTGTGGGAATTCCATGGGAATTTTCCCAGGAATCCACCAGGAATTTCATGGAGATTTTCATGGGAGTTTCGCGGGAATCCATCAGGAACTCCACAGGAGTTTCACAGGAATCCAGCGGGAATTTTTTGGGAATTTAGTGGGAATTCCACGGGAATTCTGCAGGGATTTTGCAGGAATTCCACGGGAATTTCGTGGGAATTTTCATGGGAGTTTCACAGGAATTCCATAAGAATTTCAAGGGAGTTTCCCAGGAATTCCATGGGAATTTCATGGGAATGTTGTGGGAATCCAGCAGGAATTCCGTGGGAATTTCGCGGCAATCCAGCAGGAATTCCACAGGAATTTTATGGGAATTTCTCAGGAATCCAGCAGGAGTTTCACGGGAATTTCATGGGAAATGAAATTTCCCATTTTGCAGGAATTTTGTAGGAATTCCACAGGAGTTTCGCGGGAATTTTGTGGGAATTTCACAGGAATCCAGCAGGAATTCTGTTGGGATTTCGCAGGAATTCCATGGGAATTTCATGGGAATCTAGTGGGAATTCCATGGGAGTTTCACGGGAATCCAGCAGGAATTCCACAGGAATTTTACGGGAATTTCTCGGGAATTTCACGGGAATCCAGCCGGAATTTCGCGGGAATCCATTGGAAAATCCCACCCGTCTCTCCGCCAGGCAGGAAAAGCGGGATCCTGGTGGAATTCCATGAACTCTCCTTCCACTTCCGCGCCGTCGGAGATCTCGAGCCGCCGGAATTGGATTCCGTCTGCGAGTTCCTGCACGGCCGAGCGATTTCCCGGGAAAAGGCCGCGCTCCGGCAGCTCCACGAGTGCTTCCGGGCTTTCCAGAGGTGAGGGAAAAATGGGAATTTTCCATGGGATTGGGATTTGGATTGGGATTGGAATTGGAATTGGAATTTGGTATTGGATTGGGATTTGGGATTTGGGATTTGATTGGGATGGGAATGGGGTTGGGATTGGGATTGGGAATGGGGTTGGAATTGGAATTTGGGATTGGATTGGGATTTGGGATTGGATTGGATTGGGGTTGGGATTGGGGTTGGGATTGGGATCGGGATTGAAAAGGCGGCGCTCCGGCAGCTCCGGCAGTGCTTCCGGGCTTTCCAGAGGTGGGAAAAATGGGAATTTTCCGTGGGATTGGGATTGGGGTGGGATTGAGGTTGAGATTGGGATTGGGATTTGGGGTTGAGATTGGATTGGGATGGGAATGGGAATGGGGTTGGATTGGGATTGGGATTGGCTGATTGGGATTGGGATTGGGATTGGGATTGGGATTGGGATTGGGGTTGGGATTGGAATTTGGATCCAAATTGGATTGGGATTTGGGATTTCATTGGGATTGCGATTGGGATTGGGATTGGGATTGGCTTTGGGATTAAATTTGGATTGGGATTGGGATTGGGATTTGGATTTGAGATTGGGATTTGGGATTGGGATTGGGATTGGGATTGATATTGATTTGGAGATTGAGATTAGAATTGGGGTTAGAGTGGGGAATGGGGTGGGGATTGGCATTGGAATGGGGGTTGAGATTGGGATTGGGGTTAGGATTGGAATTTGGATCCGAATTGGATTGGGATCTGGATCAGGGTTGGGATCGGCATTGGGATTGGGATTGGGATGGAAAAAGTCGCGCTCCGGCAGCTCTGCGCCTGCTTCCGGGCATTCCAGAGGCGAGGGAAAAACGGGAATTTTCCCTGGGATTGGGGTTGGGATTGGGATTGGATTGGATGGGATTGGGATTGGGATGGGATTGGGATTGATAGTGATTTGGAGATTGGGATTGGGATTGGGGTTGGCACTGGGATTGGATTGGGATTTGGGGTTGGGATTCAGGTTGTGGTTGGAATTGGATTGGGATTGGGAAAAGGAGATTGGAATTGTGATCAGATTGGGATTGAGGTTGGGATCGGAATTGGAATTTGGGTTCGGGATTGGGGTTGGGATCGGAATGCTGGGATCTGATTGGTGGATTTCCCGGGCACAGCGTGGCGTTCCCAAGTTTCCATCCGGAGCCTCCGGAAGAGGAGCAGGAGAGGAGAAGCTCTCAGCTGAAGGAGATTCTCCAGGAATATTTCCGGCGGGATCGGATCGAATCCGAGGGAGACGACGAGGAAGAGGAGGAGGAGAAAAAACGGGAAATGGCGAAAGTGAGCAAATCCCGGATTTTTTTGGGATTAGGGAGAGCAAAGGGATGAGAATTCCCAAATTTTTCCATCTGCAGGTGAAGGATTGGGAAGAGCAAATCCGCGCCGACGTCCGGAAGTTCCTCGCCGCGCATCCGGATGAGGATTTCACCGGCAGAGCCATCGCCAGGGTGTTCCATGGGATCGGTGAGTTGGGATTTGGGATCGGGGTTGGGGTTGGGATTGGGGTTGGGATTGGGATTGGAATCAAAACTGGGATTGGGGTTGGGATTGGGGTTGGGTTGGGGTGGGATTGGGATCAGGATTGGGGTTGGGGTTGGGATTGGGATTGGAATTGGAATTGGGACTGAGGTGGGGTTGGGATGGGATTGGGATTGGGGTTGGAGTTGGGATTGGGATTGGGGTTGAGGTTGGTTTGGGATTGGGGTTGGGATTGGGATTGAGGTTGGGATTGGAATTTGGGATTGGGATCAGGATTGGGATTGAGGCTGGGTTGGGATTGGGACTGAGGTTGGAATTGGGACTGGGATTGGAATTTGGGATCGGGATTGGTGTTGGGAGTGGGATTGGGATTGGATTGGGGTTAAGATTGGGATTGAGATCGGATTGGGGTTGGAGTTGGGATTGGAATTTGGGATTGGGATTGGGGTTAAGATTGGGAGTGGGATTGGATTGGGATTGGGATTGGATTGGATTTGGATTGGGAGTCGGATTGGGGTTGGATTACGATTTGGGATTGGGGTTGGGATTGGGATTGGGATTGGATTCGGATTAGGATTGGGATTGGGAAAAGGGGATCGGGATCGAGATTGGGGTTGAGATCGGGATTGGGATTGGGGTTGAGATCGGGATTGGGATTGGGGTTGGGGTTGGATTGGGATTGGGGTTGGGATCGGGATCGGATGGGATTGGCATTGGGATCAGGAGTGGGAATTGAATTGGGATCAGGTTTAGGATTGGAATTTTTATTGGGATTGGAATTTTTATTGGGATTTGGATTGGGATTGGGGTTGGGATCCGCCTGGGAATGAAATGGTTGGGAAAATCCCATTCCAGAGGGTCAATCCAAGCGGGAAGCGCTAATCCCATCCTGGTTTTCCAACTCCTGCGGGAATGAAACCAGTTTGGATTCCATCCCAAATCCCAGAGTTCACACGAGAAAATTTTAGGGATTTTGCCCCTAAATACGGGTTTTCCCTAAAAATGAAAGTTTAGATCCTAAAAATTGGGGTTGACTCCTGAAAATGTGGATTTTCCATTAAAATCTTGGCATTTGTTCTTAAAAATGGGGTTTTCCCTAAAAATTTTGGAATTTGTCCTTAAAAATGGGATTTTCCCCTCAAATTGGGATTTTCCACTTAAATTCGGGATTTCGCCTCTAAATTTGGGATTCCCCAAAATTTTTGGGATTTCTACCCTAAAAATGGGATTTTCCCCCTAAATTTAGGATTTTCCCTTAAATTTCGGATTTGTCCCCTTAAAATTTGGATTTTCCCCCTAAAATTGGGATTTCTCTCCTTAGATTTGGGATTTTTCCGCTAAAATTGGGATTTTTTCCGCCAAATTTTGGGGGTTTTCCCCTAAAATTCCCAACATTTTCCCGCAGGCAGTCCCCGTTTCCCGGCGCAGATCTACGGCCGCGATCGGCGCTTCTGGAGGCGACACCTCGCCCTGGATTTCCACTCCCTGTCCCGCCTGGCCACCGAGGAGATCCTGGCCTGGAGGTGACAAACTTCCGGAATATTCCTTGGAATATTCCAGGAGCGTCACCGGCACTTCCTCGCGGGAATTTCGGGGAGCTTTCTTCGGATTTTATGGAGATTTTCTCGGGATTTTCGCCAATAAAACGTAATAAAGTTTTCAATAAACGGAATCAACGTGGAACGTGACGGGCAGGGGCGGGACAGAGTCCTTCCTCCCGTCCCGGAGATTTCTGGCAATTGCCGATCCCGATCGGTGCCGGGCGGATCCGCCGGGAGGATTCCCGCGGGAAGCGCGCGTGGAACGGCGTGAGGAGCCGCGGAGCTCGCCGCAGGGCCGGCGCTGGCGGCGGCAGGGACAGGGACAGCCCGGGACGGAGGGAGGGGACCCGGCAGCGGAATCCCCAAATGCCGAAATGCCGACGTGCCGAAATGCCGAAATGCCGACATCCGGTGTTCAAAACCCAAAGGCGAACGTCCCAAAATCCAAACTCCCAACATCCCAACACTCAAATTCCAACATCCCAAAATTCCCGAATCCCACGATCCCAAAATCCCAACATCCAACATCACAAATACGCTCCTCCCACTCTTTTTTCTTTTTTTCTTTTTTCTTTTTTTTCTTCTTTTTTTCCTTTTTTTCTTGTTTCATTCGTTTCTTCTTCTTCTTCTTCTTCTTCTTCTTCTTCTTCTTCTTCTTCTTCTTCTTCTTCTTCTTCTTCTTCTTCTTCTTCTTCTTCTTCTTCTTCTTCTTATTCTTCTTCTTCTTCTTCTTCTTCTTCTTCTTCTTCTTCTTCTTCTTCTTCTTCTTCTTCTTCTTCTTCTTCTTCTTCTTCTTCTTCTTATTCTTCTTCTTCTTCTTCTTCTTCTTCTTCTTCTTCTTCTTCTTCTTCTTCTTCTTCTTCTTCTTCTTCTTCTTCTTCTTCTTCTTCTTATTCTTCTTCTTCTTCTTCTTCTTCTTCTTCTTCTTCTTCTTCTTCTTCTTCTTCTTCTTCTTCTTCTTCTTCTTCTTCTTCTTCTTCTTCTTCTTCTTCTTCTTCTTCTTCTTCTTCTTCTTCTTCTTCTTCTTCTTCTTCTTCTTCTTCTCCTTCTTCTTCTTCTTCTTCTTCTTCTTTCTTCTTCTTCTTCTTCTTCTTCTTCTTCTCCTTCTTCTTCTTCTTCTTCTTCTTCTTCTTCTTCTTCTTCTTCTTCTTCTTCTTTCTTCTTCTTCTCCTTCTTCTTTCTTCTTTCTTCTTTCTTCTTTCTTCTTTCTTCTTCTTCTTCTTCTTCTTCTTCTTCTTCTTCTTCTTCTTCTTCTTCTTCTTCTTCTTTCTTCTTCTTCTTCTTCTTTCTTCTTCTTCTTCTTCTTCTTCTTCTTCTTCTTCTTCTTCTTCTTCTTCTTCTTCTTTCTTCTTCTTCTTCTTCTTCTTCTTCTTCTTCTTCTTCTTCTTCTTCTTCTTCTTTCTTCTTCTTCTTCTTCTTCTTCTTCTTCTTCTTCTTCTTCTTCTTCTTCTTCTTCTTCTTCTTCTTCTTCTTCTTCGTTCCTGTCTCTCCCTTCCGGGTTTCTCCCAAAATTCCCAATTGCTTTTCCCCCAAAATTTCCTCTCTTTCACCAAAATTCACCTCCGTTTCCCCAACATTCCCAATATTTCCCCCACAATTCCTGCTTTTTCCCACCAAAATTCCTGCTTCTTTCTCACCAAAATTCCCCTT
>NC_139482.1:151227374-151263860 GCF_008360975.1 Lichenostomus cassidix | reverse complement strand
GATTTTAATTTCAATTTTAATTTCAATTTCGAATTTCATTTCAGATCTCAATTTTGTTTCAAATTTTGGTTTTAATTTCAATTCTAATTTCAATTATAATTCCAATTTTCACATTTTAATTAATTTCAATTTTTTTCATTTTTTTTATAATTTCACTTCCATCTCGCTTCCATTCCATCTGTCTGCGCTCCCGCTCCCGCTGTCCCCTCCCGCTGTCCCCCGCTGTCCCCAAAGTGACGCGCCACCTCCGCCACCTCCTGGAAAGGACCAATAAGAAGAAACCCAAATTGCGAAAGAAACCCAAACCCCAGAGAGAGGAGCACCAGGGTAGGGAATCCCAAAATCCCCCCAAAAAATCCTCCCGGAATTCGGGAATTCCGCAGGGATGGGCGGAGGGAGAGCAGGGATGGGCGGGAGGTTCGTTAATTGGGGGAGTTAATTAGGGGCGAAATAGCGGTGGTGTAATGATAATAGAAATAGTAATTAGTGGTAATAGTTATAGTAATGGTAATGGTAATGGTAATAGTAATGGTAATCAATAGTAATAGTTATAGTAATGGTAATGGTAACGGTAATATAGTAATCAATAGTAATAGTTATCGTAATGGTAATGGTAATAGTATTAGCAATAGTAATAGTTATAGTAATGGTAACAGTAATAGTTACAGTAGTAGTTCTAGTAATAGTAATAATAGTAGTAATAGCAATGGGAGTAGTAGTAATAGTAATAGTAATAATAATAGTAATGATAATAGTTATAGTAATTAGTAGTAATAGTTATAGCAATAGTAATGGTAATAGCAATAGCAATAGTAATAGTTATAGTAATGGTAACGGTAATAGTTACAGTAGTAGTAATAATAGTAGTAATAGTAATGGAAGTAGTAGTAATAGTTATAGTAATGGTAATAGTAATAGCAATAGTAATAGTTATCGTAATGGTAATGGTAATAGTATTAGCAATAGTAATAGTTATAGTAATGGTAACAGTAATAGTTACAGTAATAGTTATAGTAATAGTAATAATGGTAGTAATAGTAATGGGAGTAGTAGTAATAGTTATAGTAATGGTAATAGTAATAGTAATAGCAATAGTAATAGTTATAGTAATGATAATGGTAATAGTAATAGTAATAGTTATAGTAATAGCAATAGTAACAATAATAGTAATGGTAATAGTAATAGCAATAGAAATAGTTATAGTAATAATAGTAGTAATAGTAATGGGAGTAGTAGTAATAGTTATAGTAATAATAATAGTACTG
Organism: Lichenostomus cassidix; assembly: GCF_008360975.1. Taxonomy (NCBI): domain Eukaryota; kingdom Metazoa; phylum Chordata; class Aves; order Passeriformes; family Meliphagidae; genus Lichenostomus; species Lichenostomus cassidix. The sequence goes on along the minus strand of NC_139482.1, from coordinate 151,262,595 downwards.
GTAATAGTAATAGTAATAGTAATAATAGCAATAGTTACAGTAATAGTAATAGTAATATAGTAATAGTTATAGTGACAGTAATAGTAATGGTAATAGTAACAGTTACAATAATAGTATACTAGTATTATAGTATACTATTATTAGTATTATTAGTATACTAATTATTAGTATTACTAGTAGTATTAGTATACTAATTATTAGTATTATTAGTAGTATTAGTGTAATAATAGTATACTAATACATAGTATATACTAATATATAGTATAATAATAGTATTACTATTATGTAATAATAGTTATAATAATAGTAATACTAATAGTAATAGTAATAATAAATTTTTTATAAATTTGGTACTTTTAATATGTTATATTTAGCTTTATTATCAATATTATTAAAATATGTTTACAATTATAAAAATACCACATTATAATTATATTTATAAATATGCAATTATAGGTAGATATGTTATTACTGTAATGTAATAATTATGCAATTATTAATATATAATCTTAATTACATTTATATAATATATAATATAGCATAATAATATATAATGTATATAATGTCATAATATAATAGTTATAATATAATAGTTATAATATAATTATAATAATATAATATATTATATTAATTAATATATATGTAATAATATATAATTATTATACATTACATAATAAAAATATTTGTATAATAATTATTATATATATTCATATAGGAATTGTTGAAATATTCTAAAATTTTAAAATATTTTTAAAACTTATTTTATATTTAAAATACTTTATTGGAGATATACATAAAATATTATAAAATATTTCTAAATATACTTCTAAAACATAACATAATTATACATAATGCATAATATATAATATATACTTACTTTGCAAAAATTTATCTATATAAAATATTCCATTATATATTTTATAAATATATGTAAAAATATTTTTATATATATATTTTTATACATATATAAAAATATAAATAGATATAATAATATAAATAAATCTGATTTATTGGTAAATCTATAACATTTATCAATATTTATTACCAATATTCTATTACCAATTATTTAAATAATGTAAATTATTTCTAAAGATATAAATATTAAATTCTATATGATGTAACATTATATCAATATTTTCTGGAAATATTCCATTTTATATTAATTAATATAAAATAGTCCTTAACTTATATATGTCCTTTGATGATATTTTTAACATCATTAAATGTTAATATTTTATATTATATCATGTAAAATATTTATTTAATATTATATAATGTATATTTAAATATACATAATATTTTATAATCATAAAATATATTATATATATATGACAAATAATATAAATTCTATAATAATATAATTTTATATTAATATTTATATTAATGATATATAATGTTATATATAATTTTATCTCTAAATAATGTTAAATATAACATTGTATTTAATGTTATATTTAATATACACAATATCATATATAAATACAAAAATTTACCATTAATCCGAAAAATTTTATTAATTTCAATAATTAATTCAATGACATCCATTAATAATTTAATTCAGCAAATCCCGTGGGATTGAGGGAAATATGGGATCACCCCAATTTCCATATTTGGATTTAGTGGGAATTCCCAGATGGATCCTTGAGGAGGAACCTCCAGGAAGGGCTTGAGGAACATCCAGAAGTCCAGGGCGAGGATGATCCTTCATCCACGAGGGAAAAGTTGGGATCAAATCCCATCCCAATCCACCCTCGGCACCTCTGGAGGTGACACCAGCAGGGTTTGGGGTCGTTGATCCATCCCAAGGTCCATCCTGGTCTCCTGGGAGGTTGGAGTAGATGGTCCTCAAAGGTCACTTCCCACCCAAACCGTTGCACGATTCCATGAGTGGACTCCATGATTCCATGAGTGGATTCCATTATTCCATGATTCCATGAGTGGATTCCATGATTCCATGATTTCATGAGTGGACTCCATGATTCCATGAGTGACTCCATGATTCCATGAATGGATTCCATGATTCCATGAGTGGACTTCATGATTCCATGAGCGGACTCCATGTTTCCATTATTCCATTAGTGGATTCCATTATTTCATGGCTGGATTCCATGAGTGGACTCCATGATTTCATGAGTGGATTCCATGAGTGGACTCCATGATTCCATGAGTGGATTCCATTATTTCATGAATGGACTTCATGATTCCATGAGTGGTCTCCACGATTCCATGAGTGGATTCCATGATTTCATTAATGGATTCCAGGATTCCATGAGTGGACTCCATGATTCCATGAGTGGATCCCATGATTCCATGAGTGGACTCCATGATTCCATGAGTGGATCCCATGATTCCATGAGTGGATTCCATGATTTCATGAGTGGATTCCATGATTTCATGAGTGGACTCCATGATTCCTTGAATGGACTCCATGATTCCATGAGTGGTCTCCACGATTCCATGAATGGATTCCATGATTTCATGAGCGGACTCCATGATTTCATGAGTGGATTCCAGGATTCCATGAGTGGATTCCATGATTTCATGAGTGGACTCCATGATTGCATTATTCCATTAGTGGATTCCATTATTTCATGAGTGGATTCCATACCCAACCAAACCAACAAAACCATGATTCCATGAGTGGATTCCATGATTTCATGAATGGATTCCATTATTCCATGAGTGGATTCCATGATTCCATGAATGGACTTCATTATTCCATGAGTGGACTTCATGATTCCATGATTTCATGAGTAGAGTCCATGATTTCATGAGTGGAGTCCATGATTCCATGATTCCATGAGTGGACTCCATGATTCCATGAACGGATTCCATGATTTCATGAGTGGACTCCACGATTCCATGAGTGGATTCCATGATTTCATGAGTGGATTCCATGATTCCATTATTCCATTAGTGGATTCCATTATTTCATGAGTGGATTCCATGAGTGGACTCCATGATTTCATGAGTGTATTCCATGATTCCATTAGTGGATTCCATGATTTCATGAGTGGACATCATGATTTCATGAATGGACTTCGTGATTCCATGAGTGGATTCCACGATTTTATGAATGGATTCCAGGATTCCATGAGTGGACTGCATGATTCCATCACTTGAGGCCACCACCCAACACCTGCTGTTGGATGTCCCACAAGTCCCTTCCATCAGGGTGGCTTCAGACCTCTCCCACCCATCTCCATCCAGAGCCAAAAATCCATCAGGGAAAAACCTTTGGAAAAACCGACACCAGGGATGGAGAGACAAGGAGAAGATCCCAAAGCCCCAAGTTTGGTTTTGACCAAAAAAATGTCCCTTGGGGTGGGAGAGGTCACCCATCCACCAGGTCTTCTCCAGAAGGTTCCATCATGTCCCCAGAGTTCTGGGAATGATCCAGAAGGTGCCACCAGGTCCCCAGGGTTGTTGGGATGGTCCAGAAGGTTCCACCTAGTCCCCCGGGCTTTTTCTGGGATGGTCCAGAAGGTGCCACCAGGTCCTCAGGTCTTCTTCTGGGATGGTCCAGAAGGTTCCACCAGTTCCCCTGGGCTGTTGGGATAATCCAGAAGGTTCCACCTAGTCCCCTAGGCTTTTTCTGGGATGGTCCAGAAGGTTCCACCAGGTCCCCCAGGCTTCATCTCCTTGTTGAAGGACATCAGGAAGAGGTGATGGGATGAGGATGGAAGTGGTGGGATCAGGAGAAGATGGATGGGATGAGGGGGTGGTGACCGTGGAAGTGGTGGCCCCCAAAAGCCAGGACATCCCAGGATGAGGCCACCATGGAGCCAAGGGAGCTGCAGGGCTTCACCAGGATGTGGTTTCTCCAAGGTTCTTGTGAGGTGTGGGGACACCAGGAGGATCCAAAGAGGAATCCAAGGGGGACCTCATCCTCCTCCAATTCTCCAGGAGTGGTGACAGGGATGGGGGGGACAGGGAGGGGACAGGACCTCTGCCAGGCCCTGGAGGTGACATCCCACCACCCTGAGGTGACATCCCACCACCCACTCTGTCTTCTCCTGCAGGGGTGGCCATCAGCACTTACGCCAAGTACTGCTACAACAAACTCCAGAAGGCGGCGCTGACGGGAGCCAAGAAGGTACCAGACATGAGGATGGGCATGGGAAGGGCTGGAGAGGGAGGTCACCTCCATCTGGACCTTCTGGGGGCTGCTGGGATTGGGGACAAGGTCTGGAGGTCGTGCCAGGGTGGTGGTTGTGGTGAGGATCTGCCAGCAGCATCTCCGGAGTGGTTGGGGATCTTCTGGAGAACTTCTGGGGATCTTCTGGAGAACTTCTGGGGATCTTCTGGAAAATTTCTGGAGAACTTGTGAAGACCTTGTAGGGAGCTTCTGCGAACCTTTTAAGGACCTTCTGGAGAACTTTTAAGAACCTTCTGGAGACTTTCTGAAAAATTTCTGGAGAACTTCTGGGAATCTTCTGAAGATTTTTGGAGACATTCTGGGAAGCTTCTGAAAACTTTCTGGAGACCTTCTGAAAACCTTGTAGAGACCTTCTGGGAACTTTCTAAGGAACATCTGGAGAACTTTCTGAGAACCTTCTGCAGACTTTTGGAGACTTTCTGGGAACCTTCTGGAAATTTTCTGGAGACCTTTTGGAGACCTTCTGGAAACTTTTAAAGGATCCTCTATGGAGCTTTTGAAGACATTGTGGAGACTCACTGGGGATCTTCTGGAGATCTTCTGGAAACTCTCTTGAGATGTAGAGAGGACCTTCAGGGAACTTCCTAAGGAACTTCTGGAGACCTTCTGCAAAGTTTCTGGAGATCTGGGAGCCTTCTGCAAACTCTGTGGAGACCTCATAGGGAAGACCTGGGAACTCCTAAGGAACTTCTGGAGACCTTCTGCAAACTTTCTGGAGACCTTGCAGGGAGCACCTTCTGGGAACTGCCTAAGGAACTTCTGGAGACCTTCTGGAAACTTTCTGGAGACCTTGTAGGGAGCACCTTCTGGGAACTGCCTAAGGAACTTCTGGAGACCTTCTGGAAGCACAGCGCTGGTGTTCAGCTTCCCAGACGCTTCCCAGGGCTGAGCCTCCTTCTCCTCCCAGCACAGTCCATTGGTGTAGATCCTCCATGGTCCCACCAAGCTCCATAGGGTTGGATCCACTTCCGAATCAAGATGGCGGATGGTGGAACCCACCAGCCTCGTTTCAGCAATGGAGACCTCATGGATCCATGGCTCCATCACCATCCCCATGGAGCTCACCTGGGGCAGGGTGGGGTTGGATTGAGTAGGGTCCCATCCCTGGCCACGGGGCCACCACAGAGGCCACCGGTGACCTGTGGTGTCTCCCGCAGGGCCTGAAGAAGCCGAACATCGAGGAGATCCGCCACGCCAAGAACGCCGTCTTCAACCCGTCCATGTTCGGCAGCTCCCTGCAGGACATCATCGCCATGCAGAAGGAGCGATACCCGGACCGGCAGCTGCCCTGGGTGCAGACCCGGCTCTCCGAGGAGGTCCTGGCGCTCAACGGGGACCAGACTGAGGGCATCTTCAGGTAAAGCCACCCACGGCCATGGGGATGTCCCACGGTGGTGGCAATGTGGAGTTTCTCAGAGGAATCGCCTCAAAATGGGGTGAATTCCCCTTTCTGGGTGTCCTTCTCCTCTGGTGGGTCTCCCCAGCTTCTCCTTGCTCCGAGGCCATGGGGATTCCTCCATGGTGGCCACCAGAGTCATGGCGGAGTCTTGATGGCACCATCCAGTCGGTCCCCCCCAAACTTCTCCTTGCTCTGAGGCCATGGGGGTTCCTCTATGGTGGCCACCAGACTCATGGTGGTCTTGATGGCACCATCCAGTGGATCCCCCCAGGTTCTCCTTGCTCCAAGGCCATGGGGGTTCCTCCACGGTGGCCACCAAGACAAAGTCTTGGTGGCACCAATCACCTCCCAAAATGGCTCCACGCCCAGCTGATGTCCCCTCCTTGCTCTCCTGGAGCACCCAAAGAGGTCACTCGGCCACTTCTCCCCACAGGGTCCCCGGTGACATCGACGAGGTCAATGCCCTCAAGCTGCAGGTGGACCAGTGGAAGATCCCCACCGGCTTGGAGGACCCCCACGTTCCCGGTAGGACCTTGGGGGGACGTTCGGGGTGCAAAACCAGGTCCTCCACCCAGAAGGTCTCACATCTCCTGCTCTTCCTCATCTCCTCCAGCGTCGCTGCTGAAGCTCTGGTACCGGGAGCTGGAGGAGCCGCTGATCCCTCACGAGTTCTACGAGCAGTGCATCACCCACTACGAGAACCCCGAGGCCGCCATCGCCGTCGTCCACTCCCTGCCCAGGATCAACAAGATGGTGCTGTGCTACCTCATCCGCTTTCTCCAGGTAGGACCAGGAGCCACCCATGTCCCCCTCAGGTGGCCACCAGGCTGAGTGGCTTCTCCTCAGGGGGGTTTGGGTTTTACAAGGTCTCCATGTGGTGACCAGGAAGTGGGAGGTCCACCTGGTGCTTCCAACCATCTCCTACCGATCCCACCTGAGGTGTTGGTGTCGCCTTGTGGGGCCTCCTGGCTTGGCTCAGGCTCTTGAGGTGGTTTTGGGTTCTCCAAGGTGACCACATGGTGACCCCCATCTCACCCAAGAACCAGGAGTTCCACATGGTCCTTCCATTTATCTCATCCAATCCCATCATCTGCACCTACCCCAGGTGTTCATGACCTCCTGATGACCTTCCTGGTTCCTTCTCTTGAGGTGGTTTTGGGTTCTCTAAGGTCACCACATAGTGATCCCCATCTCACCCAAGAACCAGGAGTGCCACGTGGTCCTTCCACCCATCTCCTACCAATCCTATCACCTCCATCTTCTTCCTTCCACCCCATGAGTTCATGCCTCTGGTGACCTTCCTGATTCCTTCTCTTGAGGTAGTTTTGGGTTCTCCAACTTCACCAAGTGGTGACCCCCATCTCCCCCAAGAACCAGGAGTTCCACCTGGTCCTTCCACCCATCTCCCACCAATGCCATCACCTCCATCTTCCTCCATTCACCCCATGATTTGATGACCCTCCTGGTTCCTTCTCCTGAGGTGGTTTTGGGTTCTACAGGTTGCTGTAGGTGTTACCCACATGGTGACCCCTCATCTCAAGAACCAGGAGGTCCATGTGGTCCTTCCACCCATCTCCCTCCAATCCCATCATGTCCTCCTTCCACCCCATGAGTTCATGCCCTTGGATGACTCCCCTGGTTCCTTCTCTCAAGGTGGTTTTGGGTTCTCCAAGGTCATCACATGGTCACCCCACATCTCCCCCAAGAACCAGGAGTTCCAGATGTTCCCTCCACCCATCTCCCACCAACCCCATCACCTCCATCTTCCTCCATTCACCCCATGGTTGGATGGGTGAAGTTGAGGTGGTTTTGGGTTCTCCAGGTTGCTGTAGGTGTTACCCACATGGTTACCACTCATCTCAAGAACCAGGAGGTCCCTGTGGTCCTTCCACCCATCTCCCTCTATCCCCATCACCTCCACCTCACCCCATGAGTTCATGCCCTTGGATGACTCCCCTGGTTCCTTCTCTCAAGGTGGTTTTGGGTTCTCCAACTTCACCAAGTGGTGACCTCCATCTCCACCAAGAACCAGGAGCTCCACACGGTCCCTCCACCCATCTCCCACCAACCCCATCACCTCCATCTCCCTCCTCCCTCCCCGCAGGTCTTCGTGCAGCCGGCCAACGTGGCCGTCACCAAGATGGACGTCAATAACCTGGCCATGGTGATGGCGCCCAACTGCCTGCGCTGCCAATCGGACGACCCGCGGATCATCTTTGAGAACACCCGCAAGGAGATGTCCTTCATCCGGGTGCTCATCCAGCACCTGGACACCAGCTTCATGGAGGGCGTCCTATAGCGGCCGCCACCGCGTTGTCCCCTCCCCGCCACCACCAGCCCCTCCGTCCCCTCCGAGGAGCGCCGGCCGGACCGAGGGCGGCGAGCGACGGTGGCGGTGTCCCAGGGGTGTGGCGCTGAGGATTCTGGGTGTCCCCAAGTGTCCCCAGGCTGTCCCTGGGGCCGTTCCCCCCCTCACTGCCGGTTCCATCCCGAGGAGGTGTCCGCGCATTCCGGTCCCCCAGGCCGCCACTTCTGGCCGCTGTCACCTGTCGCGATAGGGGGTGGCCTGGTGGGGTCACCAGTCATGATTTGGCCACTGTCACCTGTCGCCATAGGGGGTGGCCTGGTGGGGTCACCGGTCACTGTCACGATAGGGGGTGGCTCGGTGGGGTCACCGGTCACTGTTGCGATTTGGCCGCTGTCACCTGTCGCGACAGGGGGTGGCCCGGTGGGGTCACCAGTCACGATTTGGCCGCTGTCACCTGTCGCAGTAGGGGGTGGCCCGGTGGGGTCACTGGTCACCTGTCGCAATAGGGGGTGGCCCGGTGGGGTCACCGGTCCCGATTTGGCCGCTGTCACCTGTCGCGACAGGGGGTGGCCCGGTGGGGTCACCGGTCACTGTCGCCATAGGGGGTGGCCCGGTGGGGTCACCGGTCCCGATTTGGCCGCTGTCACCTGTCGCGACAGAGGGTGGCCCGGTGGGGTCACCGGTCACAATTTGGCCAGGACCCCAAAATCTGTGAGTGTTTTTATAACCGGGATGAGCGAGGCAGGGGGGATGTATATGGGGTGATCTACAGGAGGATATCTATAGGGGAAACCCCAAAACAGCCACTCCCACCCCAGGGACCCCCCAAACCTCCTCTAACCCCCCCAGTCCCCCTAAACCCCCTCAGGTGACCCCTGAGAACCCCAAACCATCCCAGGGACCCCCCAAACCAGCCCAGGGACCTCCTGCCTGGACGTGGAGAACTCCATCCATGGAGGTCACGAGGACATTGCTGAAGGATGGAGGAATCCATGGGGTCTCCGTGGGGTTGGGAATGTGGGTGGAGCAGAGCCGTGGGGCAGGAGCCACCTCTGGGGCGGTGGGAGAAGTTCATCTGGAGAACGTGGGACACCAAGAGAGCGCAGGGTGGGATCTTCCTCTCAAGGTGGTTTTGGGTTCTCTGAGGTCACCATGTGGTGATTCCCCATTTTCCAGCTCAGGGGGTTCCTCGTAGGACCTTTGTCGTGACCCTGTGGCCGATTGTCCACCCTGGGGTGCTGGAGGAGCTGGGTGGGCAGGATGGTGTCCCCACAGGTCACAGTGTCCATCCTGTCCTGTGGCCGTTGGCACCACCAGGACCTGTCCTGCTCGTGGTTCTCCTGGACCCATCTTGGAGCCCATCATCAACTCCTGGACCCATCTTGGTGACCATCATCTCCTCCTGGTCCTCCTGGATATATCTTGGTGCCCATCTGCAACTCCTGAACCCATCCTGGGGTTCACCATCTCCTCCTGGTTCTCCTGAACCCATCTTGGAGCCTATCATCAACTCCTGGTTCTCCTGGACCTACCTTGGGGTTCATCTCCTCCTGATTCTCCAGGACCCATCCTGGTGTCCATCATCTCCTCCTGGTTCTCCTGAACCCATCCTGGTGTCCATCATCTCCTCCTGGTTCTCCTGAAATGACCTTGGTGTCCATCATCTCCTCCTGGACCTCCTGGACCCATCTTGGGATCCATCACTTCCTCCTGATCCTACAGGACCCATCCTGGTGTCTATCATCTCCTCCTGGTTCTCCTGAACCCATCCTGATGTCCATCATCTCCTCCTGGTTCTCCTGAACCCATCCTGATGTCCATCATCTCCTCCTGGTCCTCCTGGATCCATCTTGGCCCTCATTATCTCCCCCAGCTTCTCCTGGACCTGTTTTGGTGCCCCTCCCATCTCCCAGCTCCTGTCCAACCCCACCTGATGCCCCCAATCTCCTCCTGGACCCACCTTGGCCTCCACCACCTCCTCCTGGTCCTCCACCACCCATCCAGGCCAGCTCTGCTTGACCCTGCTGGACACATCTCGGTGTCCATCATCTGCTGCTGCTTCTCCTCCTGGACCACTTTGGTACCCATCATCCTCTGCTTCTGTCCAGTCCATCCTGGTGTCCATCATCTCCTCTTGCTCCTGCTGGACCCACGTTGGTGTCCATCATCCCTGCTTGATCCTACTGGACCCACCTTGCTGCTCCCCAATCACCTCCAGATGTTGCCCAACCCACCTGAGCACCATCACCTGCTCCAGGTCCCACCTTGGTGCCACCCAGTGTCCTCCAGGACCAACCTGGGCACCTGTCTTCTGGCCTGCCCACCTCGGTGTCCCCAGAGTCCTCCAGGTCCTACCTTGGTGTCCCCTGATCTCTTTCAGGTCCTATCTTGGTGTCCTCCAATGTCCACCAGGACCTACCTTGGTGCTCCCGTTGTTCTCCAGGTCCCACCTTGGTGTCCCCAACCTCCTCCAGGACCTACCTTGGTGCCCCCAAATCTCTACTGGGACCCACCTTGGTGGCACTCATCTTCTCCAGGTCCTCCAGGACCCACACTGGTGCCCCAAATCTCCACCTGGATCCACCTTGGGACCCCAAATCTCCTCCAGGTCCCACCTTGGTGGCCCCAAATCTCCACTGGGATTCACCTTGGTGGCCCGCATCTTCTCCAAGTCCTCCAGGACCCACACTGGTGCCCCAAATCTCCACCTGGATCCACCTTGGGACCCCAAATCTTCTCCAGGTCCCACCTTGGTGTCCCCAATTCTTCTAGGACCCAACTTGGTACTCCCAAATTTCCACCAGGGCCCACCTTGGTGCTCCCGTTCTCCACCAGGTCCCACCTTGGTGGCCTCCAATCTCCACCAGGACCAAACTTGGGAACTCAAATCTTCTGCAGGTCTCACCTTGGTGCCCCCCAACCTTCTCCAGGACTTTGGTGCCCACCCAGTCTCTTCTAGATCCCACCTTGGTGCTCCCAAATCTCCTCCAGGTTCCACCTTGGCGGCATCCATCTTCTCCAGGTCCTCCAGCTCCCACCTTGGGACCCCAGATCTTCTCCAGGTCCCACCTTGGTGTCCCCACTTCTTCTAGGACCCACCCTGGTGCTCCCAAATTTCCACCAGGTGTCACCTTGGTGGCCTCCAGTCTCTTCCATGTTCCACCTTGGTGGCCTCCAATCTCCACCAGGACCCACCTTGGGACCCCAAATCTCCACCAGGTCCCACCTTGGTGCCCCCCAACCTCCTGCAGGACTTTGGTGCCCACCCAGTCTCTTCTAGGTCCCACCTTGGTGCTCCCAAATCTCCTCCAGGTTCCACCTTGGTGGCACCCATCTTCTCCAGGTCCTCCAGGACCCACCTTGGGACCCCAAATCTCCACCTGGATCCACCCTGGTGCTCCCAAATCTCCTCCAGGTCCTCCAGGACCCACCTTGGTGCCCCCAAATCTCCTCCAGCTCCCACCTTGGGACCCCAGATCTTCTCCAGGTCCCACCTTGGTGTCCCCACTTTTTCTAGGACCCAACTTGGTGCCCCCAAATTTCCACCAGGGTCCACCTTGGTGCTCCCATTCTCCACCAGGTCCCACCTTGGGACCTCAAATCTTCTGCAGGTCCCACCTTGGTGCTCCCATTCTCATCCAGGACCCACCTTGGGACCCCAGATCTCCTCCAGGTCCCACCTTGGTGACCCCAAATCTCCTTCAGGTTCCACCTTGGTGACCCCAAATCTCCTCCAGGTTCCACCTTGGCGGCACCCATCTTCTCCAGGTCCTCCAGGACCCACCTTGGGACCCCAAATCTCCTCCAGCTCCCACCTTGGGACCCCAGATCTTCTCCAGGTCCCACCTTGGTGCCCCGACTTCTTCTAGGACCCACCTAGGTGCCCCCAAATTTCTACCAGGACCCACCTTGCTGCTCCCATTCTCCACCAGGTCCCACCTTGGTGGCCTCCAATCTCCACCAGGACCAAACTTGGGAACTCAAATCTTCTGCTGGTCCCACCTTGGTGCCCCCCAACCTTCTCCAGGACTTTGGTGCCCACCCAGTCTCTTCCAGGTCCCACCTTGGTGGCCTCCAATCTCCACCTGGATCCACCTTGGGACCCCAAATGTCCTCCAGGTTCCACCTTGGCGGCACCCATCTTCTCCAGGTCCTCCCGGACCCACATTCGGACCCCAAATCTCCACCTGGATCCACCTTGGTGTCCCCAATTCTTCTAGGACCCACCTTGGTACTCCCAAATTTCTACCAGGACCCACCTTGGTGCTCCCATTCTCCACCAGGTCCCACCTTGGTGGCCTCCAATCTCCACCAGGACCAAACTTGGGAACTCAAATCTTCTGCTGGTCCCACCTTGGTGCCCCCCAACCTTCTCCAGGACTTTGGTGCCCAGCCAGTCTCTTCTAGATCCCACCTTGGTGCTCCCAAATCTCCTCCAGGTCCCACCTTGGGACCCCAGATCTTCTCCAGGTCCCACCTTGGTGTCCCCACTTCTTCTAGGACCCACCTTGGTGCCCCCAAATTTCCACCAGGTGTCACCTTGGTGGCCTCCAGTCTCTTCCATGTTCCACCTTGGTGGCCTCCAATCTCCACCAGGACCCACCTTGGGACCCCAAATCTCCACCAGGTCCCACCTTGGTGCCCCCTAACCTCCTGCAGGACTTTGGTGCCCACCCAGTCTCTTCTAGGTCCCACCTTGGTGCTCCCAAATCTCCTCCAGGTTCCACCTTGGCGGCACCCATCTTCTCCAGGTCCTCCAGGACCCACTTGGGACCCCAGATCTCCACCTGGATCCACCCTGGTGCTCCCAAATCTCCTCCAGGTCCTCCAGGTCCCACCTTGGTGACCCCAAATCTCCTCCAGCTCCCACCTCGCTGTCCCCACCCCACCCAGGAGCCAAAGGGTCCCCCAGACTGTCCCCAACTCCCCCCAAGTGCCTTTGGCTCCACCCAGGGGGGAACCCAGGAGAGGTGATGGACATCTACAGAGACAATTATTAATTAGACACCCCCAGATTTAATTAATTAATCCCCAAAATGGGGAGGAGGTCCCATGGGTGGGGGAGGTCCCATGGAGTGTCCCCAAGGTCCTGGGATGTCCCCAAGGTCCCCAAATTTGGGGTGGAGGGAGGAGATGACCCAGCACTACCTCCCAGCTCGGCTCACTGCCAGGGGTGGGGGGGATCCCCCCTTTTCCTCCGCGTCCCCCTAATTAATTTTTAATTAATGAACGAATTAATTAATTTCGGGGACGGATCGATTCATTTTTCAATCATTTTTAAGTCGTTTCCTTTCCCCTCCATCCTTTTCCGGCGGTTTGGTTTTATGGGATTTTTTTTTTGTTTTTTTAAGTTTTTATTTATTATTAAAAAAATAAATGATGGGAAAAACTCCGAATTAAAGGGACGGACCTGCCCCTCCCTCCCCGGGATTTTCCCAGGATTTGCCCCTCGGGAATTCCCTCGGGAATTCTCCTCGTCCCCCCCGAGCGGGGGGTTGGATTTTGGGGTCCCCCGAGGGACCACCGAGCTGTGTATTTGGGGGGCTGCGGCTCCCCCGCGTGTGAATAAAGCTCCGAACGGAAAGTGGGATGGAGCCTGAGAACTTGGGAATTTGGGGGATGGGAATTTGGGAATGTGGGATGGGAATGTGGGAATTTGGGATGGAAATGTGGGAATTTGGGATGGGAATGTGGGAACTGGGAGATGGGAATTTGGGAATGTGGGATGGGAGCTGGGAATTTGGGATGGGACTGTGGGATGGGAATGTGGGATAGGAACTGGGAATTTGGGATGAGAACTGGGAATGTGGGATGGGAATGTGGGATGGGAATGTGGGATGGGAATTTGGGATGGGACTGTGGGAATGTGGGATGGGAATTGGGAATTTGGGATGGGAATTTGGGATGGGAGCTGGGAATGTGGGATGGGACTGTGGGATGGGAATGGGAATGTGGGATGGGAACAGGGAATGTGGGATGGGAGCTGGGAATTTGGGATGGGAACCAGGAATTTGGGATGGGAACCAGGAATTTGGGATGGGAATCAGGAATTTGGGATGAGAATGGGGGATGGGAATGTGGGATGGGAGCTGGGAGTGTGGGACTGGAACTGGGAATGTGGGATGGGAATTTGGGATGGGAACTGGGAATGGGAACAAGGAATGTGGGATGGGAATTTCAGAATTTGGGATGGGAATTTGGGGTGGGAGTGGGAATGTGGGACTGGAAATGGGAATTTGGGATGGGAATTTGGGAATTTGGCATGGGAATGTGGGATGGGAACTGGGAATTTGGGATGGGAATGTGGGATGGGATTTTGGGATGGGAACTGGGAATTTGGGATGGGAATCTGGGATGGGAATTTGGGATGCGAATGTGGGATGGGAATTGGGAATTTGGAATGGGAATGTGGGAATTTGGGATGGGACTGTGGGAATTTGGGGTGGGAGCTGCGAATTTGGGACAGCAGCAGTTATAGGGAACACTGGCCTCACCCCACAATCCGGGGGCTATAGGAACACCCCCTAGGCTCTACAGCAGTTTCTACAGGAGCTCTGCCTCTCCCTACGGCAATGTCCCAGCGGTGCCGCTGAGCATTCTGGGTGTCCCCAAGTGTCCCCAAGTGTCCCCAGGGCCGTTTCCCCTCCCCGCCGGTTCCGGTTCCGCCCGGAGCCATTTCCCCGCCGCACCCTCCCCAGGCGGTGCCCGCGCATTCCTGTCCCCCTGCCAACACTTCCGGTGTCGCCTGTCGCGATAGAGGGTGACCCGGTGAGGTCACTGTCGCGATATTTTGACCCCAGAAGCCGCCAGTGGTTTTATTACCGCGATAAGTGAGGCAGTGGGGGGAATATGGGGCGATGTGTAGGAGGATATCTATAGGGGAAACCCTCAAACCACTCCAATCCCAGAGATCCCAAAACCTCCTCTGATCCCCCCTAAATCCCCCTAAACCCCCTCAGGTAACACCCCAGACCCCACAGACCTCCTTAGCCCCCCAAAACCATCCCACAGACCTCCCCAAAACCCCAAAACCACCCCAGAGACCTCCCCAGAGCCTCAAAACCATCCCACAGATTTCCTCAGGCACCCAAACCATCCCAGAGACCTCCCCAAACCCCCAAAACATCCCATACACCTCCCCAGCCCCCCAAAACCACCCCACAGACCTCCCCAAACCCCCAAAACCACCCCAGAGACCTTCCCAGACCCTCAAAACATCCCTGGGCTCTCCAACTCCCCAAAACCATCTCACAGACCTCTTTAGCCTTCCAAAACCATCCCACAGACCTCCCCAGACCCCCAAAATCGTCCCACAGACCTCCCCAAGCCGCCAAAAGTCTCCAGAGACCCTTAAAAAGCCTCCCCATCCCAGGATCCCCTCACACCACCCCAAGGCCTCTCCCACAGCAAACCCGTTACAGAAATGTCCCTCACGCTCCGTTTTTCCCCCCAAATTCCCCTGGAAACCGCCGTAGGAGGACCTGGCTGGATTTCCCGCCGCCGTTTCCCCACAGGAATTTCGAATTCCCGCAGGAATTTCGCTTCGCAGCGTTTTTTTCAGGAACGGCCGAAGCTCCCGCTGCTTCTCCATGGCGTCGGGATCGCCTCAGAGCGAACTTCCCGCTCTCCCCGCGCGCCAGCCAATGGGAAGGCAGGGATGGGTGATTGACAGCGCAACGAGCCAATGAACGCGATAGCAGCTCGAAGCGCCCGCGGCGGGATCGGGATGGTGATCGCCTCAGAGCGAACTTCCCGCCCTCGCCACCCGCCAGCCAATGGGAAGCCAGATCTGAATGATTGACAGCAAAACTAGCCAATGAGAGCGACAGGAGCTCGAAGCGCCCGCCTCCTCTCCACGGCCGCTGGATCGGGATCGCCTCAGAGCGAACTTCCCGCCCTTAAAGCTCGCCAGATAGCCAATGGGAAGCCAGAGCTGAATGATTGAGAGCAAAACTAGCCAATGAAAGCGATAGCAGCTCGAAGCGCCCGCCTCCTCTCCATGGCGGCGGGATCGCCTCAGAGCGAATTTCCCGCCCTCGCCGCTGGACAGCCAATGGGAAGGCAGAGATTAGTGACTGACAGCAAAACCAGCCAATGAACGCGATAGCAGCTCGAAGCGCCCGCGGCGGGATCGGGATCGCCTCGGAGAGAACTTCCCGCCCTCGCCGCCCGCCAGCCAATGGGAAGCCAGATCTGAATGATTGACAGCAAAACGAGCCAATTAAAGCGACAGCAGCTCGAAGCGCCCGCGGCGGGATCGGGATCGCCTCAGAGCGAACTTCCCGCCCTTACCGCCAGCCAGCCAATGGGGAGCCAGATCTGAATGATTGACAGCAGCACCAGCCAATGAACGCGACAGTAGGGCAAAGAGCCCGCCCACTCCGCCAAGACCAATGAGAAGTGAGGAGGACTTTTGACTGACAGCTAAAACAACCAATAAAAACGCACATCCCCGCCCCTAAGGCGGATCTCGGCCATTTATTGGCTGGCGCTGCGCGCAGCCCCGGAGGCGGAGCTTCCTCCCGGGCAGCGGCAGGCGGAGCTGCGGGCAGGCGGTGAGTGGGCGACGCCATGTTGGGGGGGGCGGCGGCCCCGCTTTGGGGGTTTCGGGGTGTCCCTGGGGGGCTTCGCGACATCGGGGACACCCCGAGGGGTTCAAGGGGTCTGGGGGTTTTCTTTAGGTGGGTTTATGGGGGTCGGGGAGGGGTTGGGAAGGCTGCGCTGGATGCTGTGGGTGGGCCGGGCCTGGCTCGGTGCTCCGTGAGGTGATTTGGGGGGGTCTGGGTTTTTTGGGGGGTGCTGAGGTGGGGAGAGGCTAAATTTGGGGGGATCCTGAGTTTGGAGAGGTCCCTGAGCTGGTTTAGGGGGATCCCTGGTGATGCCTTATGGGAGGAGAGGCTTTGGGGAGGTTTTGGGGGTTCCCGAACTGCTTTGGGGGTCTCTGGACTAGTTTTGGGGGTTCCCGGGACTGGTTTGGGGGTCCCCGGGCTCGTTTTGGGGACTTTGGGGGTCTCTGGGTAGAACTGGGGGATCTGGGAGGCCCCTGGAGTGGTTTTGAGGGATCTCTGGATTGGTTTGGGATTACTTGGGGTGATCCCTGGGCTGCTTTGGGGTGTCCCTAAGGGGTTTGGGGGGTCCCTGGGTTGATTTGGGGGTCCCTGGACTGGTTTTGGGCATCCCTGGACTGGTTTTGGGGGTCACTAGGCAGGTTTTGGGGGCCCTGGATTGGTTTTGGGGTCCCGGGAGTGTTTTAGAGGGTCCCTTGGCAGGTTTTGGGGTCCCTTGACTGGTTTTGGGGGGTCCCTGGATTGGGTTTTGGGGTCCCTAGGCATGTTTTGGGGTCCCTGGGTTGATCTGGGATGTCCCTTTACTGGTTTTGGGGTCCCTGGATTGGCTTTTGGGGTCTCTGGATTGGTTTTGGGGGGTCTCTAGTCAGGTTTTGGGGTCTCTAGGCAGGTTTTGGGTTCCCTGGACTGGTTTTGGGTGGGGTCCCAGGATTGGTTTTGGGGATCTCTGGATTGGTTTTTGGCGTCCCTAGATAGGTTTTGGGGTCACTAGGCAAGTTTTGGGGGTCCCTGGACTGGTTTTTGGGGGTCCCTGGATTGGTTTTAGGGGTCCCTGGTTTGGTTTTGGGGTCCCTGGGTTGATCTGGGATGTCCCAGGATTGGTTTTGGGGGGTCCCTGGACTGGTTTTGGGGTCTCTAGGCAGGTTTTGGGATCCCTTTACTGGTTTTGGGGGTCCCTGGATTGGTTTTGGGGATCTCTGGGTTGGTTTTGGGAGGTTCCTAGGCATGTTTTGGGGTCCCTGGACTGGTTTGGGGGTCTTTGGATGGGTTTTGGGGGGGTCCCTGGATTGGTTTTGGGGTCCCTAGGCAGGTTTAGGGGTCCCTGGGTTGATCTGGGATGTCCCTGCACCGGTTTTAGGGGGTCTCTAGGCAGGTTTTGGGATCCCTGGATTGGTTTTGGGGTCCCGGGAGAGTTTTAGGGGGTCCTTAGGCAGTTTTTGGGGTCCCTGGACTGGTTTTGGGGGGTCCCTGGATTGGTTTTGGGGTCCCTAGGCACGTTTTGGGGTCCCTGGGTTGATATGGGAGGTCCCTGGATTGGGTTTTGGTGTCTCTTGACTGGTTTTGGGGTCTCTAGGCATGTTTTTGGGGTCCCTGGGTTGATCTGGGATGTCCCAGGATTGGTTTTGGGGTCCCTGGATTGGTTTTGGGGTCCCGGGAGTGTTTTAGAGGGTCCCTAGGCAGGTTTTGGGGTCCCTTGACTGGTTTTGGGGGGGGTCCCTGGATTGGGTTTTGGGGTCCCTGGGTTGATTTTGGGGTCCCTGGATTGGTTTTGGGGTCCCTGGGTTGATATGGGAGGTCCCTGGATTGGGTTTTGGGGACCTCTGGATTGGGTTTTGGGGTCCCTGGACTGGTTTGGGGGTCTCTGGATTGGTTTTGGGGGATCTCTAGGCAGGTTTTGGCATCTCTAGGCAGGTTTTGGGTTCCCTGGACTGGTTTTGGGTGGGGTCCCAGGATTGGTTTTGGGGATCCCTGGACTGGTTTTGGGGTCCCTAGGTAGGTTTTGGGGTCACTAGGCAAGTTTTGGGGGTCCCTGGATTGGTTTTGGGAGGTTCCTAGGCATGTTTTGGGGTCTCTAGGCATGTTTTGGGGTCCCTGGACTGGTTTGGGGGTCCCTGGGTTGATCTGGGATGTCCTTGCACTGGTTTTAGGGGGTCTCTAGGCAGGTTTTGGGATCCCTGGATTGGTTTTGGGGTCCCGGGAGAGTTTTAGGGGGTCCTTAGGCAGTTTTTGGGGTCCCTGGATTGGTTTTGGGGGGTCCCTAGGCATGTTTTGGGGTCCCTAGGCAGGTTTTGGGGTCCCTGGATTGGTTTTGGGGGTTCCCTAGGCAAGTTTTGGGGTCCCTAGGCAAGTTTTGGGGTCCCTGCTCTGCTTTTGGGTGTCTCTAGTTGTCTTGAGCAGTTTTGGAGTTGCTCCAATGATGCGTAAAACAGAAATCCTGACAAAATTAAAAGAATAAACCCCAAAATAATTCATTTAAGTCCTTTAGATACATTTAGGGCAAACAAAACTTACCCAAGAGTCTTCACCCCAAATGACCCACAAATCATGAATTTTTCACATTTTATCAATTTGTCAATTTTATCAAATATTATCATCTGATAAATTATTCACATTTCATTAATTAAATAATAAAAAAAATTAAATAATTCTCTCCATTATCACATCACCCTCTCAGCCACTCCCATTCCACTGCTATTTATGTATTTTTTTGGGGTTTTGAGGCAGCAGAGTGACCTTGGATTTCCCAACTGGGAGGAATTGTTTTGTCTAAAATACTGAGAACAGAAGTTTTTATCATTTTATTTGGAGGCTACACACCGAAATTATAAATATATGAAAAATAGAAGTCATAATTCATCAAGGGCATCATTTGGGGTGATTTGGGAGTCCCTGGATAGGTTTGGGGGGATTCCTGGGCAGGTTTTGGGGTCCCTGGGCTGGTTTGGGGTGGTCTTGGGGTTCTCTGGGCTGGTTTGGGGATGTCCTTGAGGGGTTTGGGGTCCCTGGATCGGTTTGAGAGGGTTTGGGGGATCCCTGAACTGGTTTTGGGATGTCCTTGAGGGGTTTGGGGTCCCTGGATCGGTTTGAGAGGGTTTGGGGGATCCCTGAGCAGGTTTTGGGATCTCTGGACTGGTTTGGGGAATCCCTGAACTGGTTTTGGGGTGTCCCTGAGGAGTTTGAAGGGTTTGGGGGAGTCCCTGGATTGGTTTGAGAGATCCCTGGGCAGGTTTTGGGGTCCCTGGATTGGTTTGGGGTGTCCCTGAAGGGTTTGAAGGATTTGGGGGAGTCCCTGGATCAGTTTGAGAGGGTTTGGGGGATCCCTGGATTGGTTTGAGAGATCCCTGGACTGGTTTGGGGAATCCCTGGGCAGGTTTTGGGGTGCCTGGACTGGTTTGGGATGGTCTTGGGGTTCTCTGGGGTGTGCTTGAGGGGTTTGAGAGGATTTGGAGGAGTCCTGGATTGGTTTGAGAGGGTTTGGGGAATCCCTGGGCAGGTTTTGGGGTCTCTGGACTGGTTTGGGGTGTCCCTGAGGGGTTTGAAGGGTTTGGGGGAGTCCCTGGATTGGTTTGAGAGGGTTTGGAGGATCCCTGGGCAGGTTTGGGGTCCCTGGACTGGTTTGGGGAATCCCTGGATTGGTTTGAGAGGGTTTGGGGTCCCTGGACCGGTTTGGGGGTTCTGTGGGGTGTTCCTGAGGGGTTTAAAGGATTTGGGGAATCCCTGAACTGGTTTGGGGAATCCCTGGATTGGTTTGGGGTCTCTGGACTGGTTTGGGTGAACCCTAAACTGATTTTGGTGCCTCTTTAACTGGGTGAGGCCATTTTAGGGTTGTTCAACCCTCCATTTTTCCACAACCCCAACTCAAGCTCTCCCATTCCTCCCCACACAGCTTCCCATCCCAGCGGGATTTCCCGGGAATTCCCGCCATGGCTCCCTCGCGCAGCCGCTCCACGCGCATCCCGCCGTGCATCCCCAAGCGCCAGCTCCCTCCGGAATACACCAACTCGCTGCTCTTCCTCTGCGCCCGCCGCATCGTCGCCCACCACCCTCTGCCCGCCTTCCCCGACCTCCCCGCCCACCTCTACCCCATCCTGTTCCAAGCGGCGTTCCTGGACGGCAGGCCGCTGGTCCTGCGCGATTTGGTGGCCGCCTGGCCCTTCCCGGTGCTCAACTTCCAGCGGCTGGTGGGGCGCCGGGAGCTGCTGCGCGATCATCCCTGCAAGCTCTGCGTCCAGGCCGTCATCCTGGCCGTGGTGGCGCAGCTGCAGCGGGATCTGGAGGAGCCGGGGCGCCATTCCAGGTGGGTTTGTTGGGAATTTCGGGAATTCTGGGATGGGCAGAACTTCATGACATAAATAAATTCACAAGGTGGTGTTTTTTGGGGTGATGAATGAGTGGATATGATAAATGAGTTCCTGGCCGTGGTGGTGCAGCTCCAGCGGGATCTGGAGGAACCAGGACACGATTCCGGGTGGGTGTTTTGGGAATTCTGGGAATTCTGGGATGGGCAGAACTTCAGTTCCCGTGATATGAGCAAAGTCTCAAGGCGGTGTTTTTAGCGTGATAAATGAGTGGATATGATAAATGAGTGGATAAATGAGTTGCTGGCTGTGGTGGTGCAGCTCCAGCGGGATCTGGAGGAGCCGGGGCGTGATTCCAGGTGGGTTTGTTGGGAATTTTGGGAATTCTGGGATGGGCAGAACTTCAGTTCCCATGATATGAACAAATTCATGAGGTGGTATTTTTTTGGGGTGAAGAATGAGTGGATAGTTGCTGGCCATGGTGTCACAGCTCCAGCAGGATTTGGAGGAACCAGGACATGATTCCAGTTGGGTTTTTAGGAATTTCGGGATGGGCAGAACTTCAATTCCCCCATTCTTCTGGGTTTTCCTGACGCTTTATTCCCGTTTTTCCCGCCCAGCGGCTGCCGCCTGCGCGTTCTCGACGTGACGGGCGTTCCGGATGATCCGGCCGGCCGCGCTCCCGACGGCATGAGCGTCTGGTCCGGCACCGTGGCTCTGGCCAAGGCCTGCGTGGAGGTGTCCAAGCACCAGCGGGAATTCCAGCGGCGCGGCTCCAAGCGGCACAAAGGCCGTTCCGGCGCCGCCACGGCCGCGGCCGCCCCACAGCCCCCGGGTGTGGACGTCCACGCCGATCTTTTCGTCAATGGAACATCCTTCGGGATCCTCCGGGATGCGCTCCAAACCGGAGCCGGCGGCCCGCTGCGCCTCAAATGCCGGGAATTCCAGGCGGAGAAGCTCTCCCTGGCCGGAATCGTCAGCCTGCTGGAATCCCTGGATCCATCCTGCGTGAGGAGGGTGGATCTGCGCTTCCGGAATTTGGGCTTGACCGGGCTCTCGGTGATCCTGCCGCACCTCTCCCGCTTCCCGGAGCTGCGCAGCCTCAAGCTGCAGTACAGCAACGTCGACGTGCGGCGCCCGACGCCGGAATCGGCGCTCGGCATCCGCTGCCTGGCCGTGCAGCTGGGAATGCTGCCCAGCCTGCGGGAGCTCAACCTGGGATCCTCCCGGCTCTCCGGGAATCTGCGCCAGATCCTCAGGTGAGTTCTGCTTGATCTTTCTCAACCTGAGTTATCCTGTGATTCCAGGATTTCAGTATCCCAATGGTTCATGACTCCATGGTTCTGTTATCCTGTAATTCCATGATCCCGTAATTCCATGATTCCATGTTTCCCAAAGTCTGAAGTTCAGGTCTTTCCCCACTTCAGTAACCCCGTGATTCCAGGCTTTGGGAAACCTGGAATCAAGGACTTACAGGATCATGGAATTCCTTGATTCCAGGTTTCCCAAAGGCTGAACTTCAGGTCTTTCCCACCTTCAGCAACCTCATTTTTCCAGGCTTTGATTATCCCAACATTCCCACATCTCTATGATCTCATGATTCCCTTATCCCAATACTCCATGACTTTAGGATTCTATTATTCCATTATTCCAGAATCCCATAATTCCTCGATGTTGGTGATCCATACAGGAACTGAGTTTGCTTCATGCAAACTCCCATTTATTTCCTGTTACAAACTATAGCTTAGCTGTTAGGAGATATTTATACTAAGTTAGTATACTAAGCTTAGCCGTTAGGAGATAATTACTCTCATCTCGCTTAATCTCTTCTGTTAATCACTTATAATTAAGATAAACACAAACTTATCTTTTTCTCTCTCTCAGCCTTTGCTTGGGGTGATTCACCTTATCTCTCCTAATGGTTCCCATTAACTGATAACAATAGATTTCTGCAGCTCCACCCTGAACTGCCACACCATGACTCCAGGGTTTTCAAAGGTTGAGCTTGATGATCTTGGAGACCTTTCCTAACCCCAGTGATTCCAGAATTCCATGACCATGGAGGGAATGGTGGCTCCTGGCCAACTCCATGATCCCATGACTCTGTGATCCCATAATGCCAGAATTCCAAAATCCCATGATTCTCAAGGTCAAACCTGATGGTCTTGGAGATCTTTCCCAACCTCAGCCATTCCATAATTCCACGATCCTATGATTCCATCATTCCATAACTCTCTGATTCCATGGCCCCATAATTTCATAGTTCTCATAGATTGAACTTGATGGTCTTGGAGATCTTTCCCAACCTCAGCCATTCCAAAATTCCATGATTCCACGACCATGAAGGGAATTCAGGCTCATGGCCAAATCCATGTTCCCACACTCCCATAATCCTGTGATGCCAAAACTGTGATCCCACAATTCCATGACGCCATAACTCCATCACCCCATAATTCCAAAATCCCATGAATTTCAGAGGTCGAACTTGATAATCTTGGAGATCTTTCCCAACCCCAGTGATTCCATAATTCCATGTCTCCATGATTCCATAATTCCATGATTCTCCAAGCATGAACTTGATGGTCTTGGAGATCTTTCCCAACCTCAGCCATTCCATAATTCCATAATCCTATGATTCCATAATTCTGTAACTCTCTGATTCCATGGCCCCATAATTCCATAGTTCTCATAGATTGAACTTGATGGTCTCGGAGATCTTTCCCAACCTCAGCCATTCCACAATTCCATGATTCCATGACCATGAAGGGAATTAAGGCTCATGGCCAAATCCATGTTCCCATAAACCCATAATCCTGTGACGCCAAAACTGTGATCTCACAATTCCATGATGCCATAACTCCATCACCCCATAATTCCAAACTCCCATGAATTTCAGAGGTCAAGCTTGATCATCTTGGAGATCTTTCCCAACCCCAGTGATTCCAGAATTCCACAATTCCATGACCATGGAGGAAATGGCAGCTCCTGGCCAACTCCATGATCCCATGACTCCATCACTCTGCAATCCCATAATGCCAGAATTCCAAACTCCCACCATTTTCAAAGGTTGAACTTGATGGTCTTGGAGATCTTTCCTAACCCAGTGATTCCATGTCTCCATGACCCAGTGATTCCACAATTCCATGTCTCCATGATCCCATAATTCCATGATTCTCCAAGCATGAACTTGATGATCTTGGAGATCTTTCCCAACCTCAGCAATTCCATAATGCTGTAACTCTGTCATCCCATAATTCCATAATTCTCAGAGGTCAAACCTGATGATCTTGGAGATCTTTCCCAACCCCTCTGATTCCATAATCCCACCAAGGCAATCCCAGCTCACATTCCCCTGGTTCCCCAGGAATTCAGGACCCATCCCACCATTCCAACCTCCCACAGATCCTCCCATCCCTCCCAGCTCCCCCACATCCCCTCAGACCTCACATCTCCCTTTTCCCTCCTGCAGCGACCTCCAGGCTCCGCTGGAAAGCTTGGAACTAGCCTTCTGCTCCCTCCTCCCCGCCGACCTCGCCTTCCTCTCCCAAAGCTTCCACGCTGCGGCCCTGAAACGGTTGGACCTCAGCGGCCACGACCTCTCGCGGAGCCTCCTGGAGCCGCTGCGGCTGCTCCTGGAGGAAACCTCGGCCTCGCTGCTCCACCTGGCGCTCATGGAATGCCGCATGGCCGATTCCCACCTGGACACGCTGCTCCCCACGCTGCGGCGCTGCTCCCGCCTGCGCTTCCTCGGACTCTACGGCAACTCCCTCTCCACGGCCGCGCTCAAGGATCTCCTCCAGAAAACCCTGGAGCTGCCGGAGCTCCGCCTGGTGGTTTACCCCTTCCCCTTGGATTGCTACAAGCCGGAGCCGCCGCGCCGGATCCCGGGGTCGCGGCGGCTCTACGAGGATCCCATGGACGCGGCGCGCCTGGCGGCGGCCAGCAGGGAGATCTCCCAGATGTTGAGGAATTCCGGGAGAACCGACCTCGTCTGGACTTACAATCCCTACGGACACGGAGCGCTGGACTACTTCTCCTTGTGATTTGGGAAAAAAGTTTGGAAGTGGGAAAAGCTCGGAGCTTCCATCCCGGAAAAGGACTGACTCCTTCTTCCCAAAATTTGGGCGTTTTCTGCCTCGTTCCAGTATTTTTTTTCCCCTCGTTTTGGTGCTTTTTTTGCCTCATTCCAGTATTTTTTTCCCCCCTTGTTTTGTGGCTTTTCCACCTCATTCCAGGTTTTTTTCCCTCATTCCAGGTTTTTTTCCCTTTGTTGCTTTTCCACCTCATTCCAGATTTTTTTCCTCTCATTTCAATGCTTTTCCACCTCATTCCAGATTTTTTTCCCCTTGTTGCTTTTCCATCTCATTCCAGGTTTATTTTCCCCTCATTTCAGTATTTTCCCAGTTCATCCCACTGTTTTTCCACCCCATCCCAAAATTTTTCCCCCTAATTTTGTTCCTTTCCTGACCCAATTTGGGATTTTTTCCCCTCATCCCGCTACTTTTCCACCTCGTTTTGGGTTTTCCCCATCTCACCCTAATATTTTTCTGCCTCATTTTGGTGGTTTTCCACCTCATTCCAGGTTTTTTTCCCCCTTGTTGCTTTTCCATCTCATTCCAGATTTTTCCCCATTTTCCAGATTTTTCCATTCCGGTGCTTTTCCACCTCATTTCAGTATTTTCCCAGTTCATCCCGCTAGTTTTTCCACCCCATCCGGATATTTTTTCCCCCAAATTTCATTCCTTTTCTGACCCAATTTGGGGTTTTCCCACCACATCCCAATATTTTTCCCCTCATCCCGCTAATCTTCCCCCTCATTTCAGGTTTTCCCATCTTTTTGTGCCTCATTTTGGTGGTTTTCCCACTTCATTTTATTGTTTTTCCACCCCATCCCGGTGGTTTTCCCACTGGAATTGGGTTTGCACAGCCAAATTTTTGGGATTTTTCCCTCATTTTGGAAGCTCCGGGTTTGGATTTTTCGGGAAGCCGATCCCATCGGGAATTTTCGGCGACACCTCTGGAATGGGAATAAAGTCAGAAGAAACAAATTGTGGAATTCCAGAGTGGGAATGTGGGAAAGGAGATTATCCCAAGGAGCTGTTCCAGGTGCTGGAGTGGAAATTCCCAAAATTCCTGAAGCTGAATCCTGGCAGAAATCCATGGAAAAGGGAGGAGATTCCAATCTGTGACCTCCAGGGAGGGGAAAAAAATCTTTTTCCTGGATTGACCTTTTGGAAAAATCCGTGGGGAATTCTCTTCCGTTGGAATGTCGAATTGGAGAAATCCATGGGGAATTTTTGTAGCTGGATGGAGAAATCATGGAAAAATCTTACTGTGGGATGGATTTGTGTTGGGAAAAATCCATGGAAAACTCTTAGGGATGGATTCAGGTTGGAGAAATCCATGGGAAAACTCTTACCTTGGGGTGGATTCCCATTGGAAAAATACATGGAAAACCTACTGTGGAACGGATTCAAGTTGGAAAAATGATGGAAAACTCTTACCTTGAGGTGGATTTGCATTGGAAAAATCATGGAAAACTCTTGGAATGGACTCAAGTTGGAAAAATCCGTGGAAAACTCTTGAGGTGGATTCCCGTTGGAAAAATCATGGAAAACTCTTACCGCGGGATGGATTCCCGTTGGAGAAATCATGGGAAAAATCTTACCTTGAGGTGGATTTCCGTTGGAAAAATCCATGGAAAACTCATAACTTGGGATGGATTCATGTTCAAGAAATCCATGGAAAACTCTTACCTTGGAATGGATTCAAGTTGGAAAAATCTGTGGAAAACTCTTGGGATGGATTCATGTTGGAGAAATCATGGAAAACTCTTACCTTGAGGTGGATTCAAGTTGGAAAAATCTGTGGAAAACTTACTGTGGGATGGATTTGCGTTGGAGAAATCATGGAAAACTCTTAGGGGTGAATTCCCACCAGAAAAATCCATGGAAAACTCTTGGGATGGATTCCAGTTGGAAAAATCATGGAAAACTCATAACTTGGGATGGATTAAAGTTGGAAAAATCAGTGGAAAACTCTTACCTTGAGGTGGATTTGTGTTGGAAAAATC
Source organism: Lichenostomus cassidix (assembly GCF_008360975.1). Lineage (NCBI taxonomy): Eukaryota > Metazoa > Chordata > Aves > Passeriformes > Meliphagidae > Lichenostomus > Lichenostomus cassidix. The sequence continues at coordinate 151,235,791 of NC_139482.1, read as the reverse complement.
ATGGAAAACTTACCTTGAGGTGGATTCCCATTGGAAAAATCATGGAAAAGTCTTACCTTGGGATGGATTCAAGTTGGAAAAATGATGGAAAACTCTTGGGATGGATTCAAGTTGGAAAAATCATGGAAAAATCTTGCTTTGGGATGGATTCAAGTTGGAGAAATCATGGAAAACTCTTATTTTGAGGTGGATTCAAATTGGAGAAATCATGGAAAACTCTTACTGTGGGATGGATTCCTGTTGGGAAAATCCATGGAAAACTCTTACCTTGGAATGGATTCCCATTGGAAAAATCCATGGAAAACTCTTGCCTTGAGGTGGATTTGTGTTGGAAAAATCCATGGAAAACTCATGCTGTGGGATGGATTCAAGTTGGAAAAATCCATGGAAAACTCTTGAGATGGATTCAAGTTGGAAAAATCCATGGAAAACTCTTGAGGTGGATTCCCATTGGAAAAATCCATGGAAAACTCTTGAGGTAGATTCCCGTTGGAAAAATCATTGAAAACTCTTGGGATGAATTCAAGTTGGAAAAATCCCTGGAAAACTCTCTCCCATGGAAAATTTGAGAAATCCACGGAAAACTTTCGCCATCAAATGAACTCCCGGTGGAGAAATCCATGGAAAAAATCCACGGGATTTCCCAGCTCCGTAGGGATTTTGGGAAAACTGGGAAAGGAGGGAAGCGGTTGGGAGGGAAAAGGTGGATTTGGGATTGGAAATGGGAAAATAAACTCAGCATATCCCAAATCCTGACTCTGTCGTGCCTCGATGGGATTTCCTGGGGGATTTCTGCTTCTCCTCATCCCAATCCATGAATTCTCTGGGATTTTTCCACCTCATTTTGGTGGTTTTTCGTTTCGTTTTGGTGGATTTTTCCACCTCATCCCATTTTTTTGCACTTAATCCGAGTGGATTTTCCCCTCATTTTGGTGGTTTTTTCCACCTCATTTTGGTGTTTTTTCTCCCCTCATTTTGGTGTTTTTCCACTTAATTTCCATATTTTGGGTCTCATTCCATTGGTTTTTTCCCTCATTTTGGAATTTTTCCACTTCATCCTGATGATTTTCTCCCTCATTTTTGCATTTTTTTGCTTCATCCCAATGTTTTTCCACCAAATCCCAGTGGTTTTTTCCCTCATTTTCCAATTTTTTTTCCCCTCATCCTCGTGTTTTCCACCTAATTTTGGTGTTTTCCCACCTAATTTTCCTATTTTGGACCTTATTTTGTTGGGTTTTTTCCCTCATTTTGGAATTTTTCCCTCATTTTGATGATTTTCCACCTCATTTTGGTGTTTTCCACCTAATTTCCTTATTTTTGGCCTTATTTTGTTGATTTTTCTCCCTCATTTTTGCAATTTTTTTTGCTTCATCCCAATGTTTTTCCACCAAATCCCAGAGTTTTTCTGCCTCATTTTGCATTTTTTCCCCTCATTTTGGTGATTTTCCACCTAATTTTGGTATTTTCCCACTTAATTTCCCTGTTTTGGGTCTCATTCCATTGGTTTTTTCCCCTCATTTTGGAATTTTTCTCCCTCATCCCGATGATTTTCCATTTAATTTTGGTGGATTTTTCCACCTCATCCCATTTTTTTTGCACTTTATCCGAGTGGTTTTCCACCTCATTTTGGTGTTTTCCACTGAATTTTCCTATTTTGGACCTTATTTTGTTGGGTTTTTTTCCCTCATTTTGGAATTTTTCCCTCATCCCGATGATTTTCCACCTCATTTTGGGTTTTTATTTTCGCTTCATCCCAATATTTTTCCACCAAATCCCAGAGTTTTTCTGCCTCATTTTGGGTGTTTTTCCGCCTAATTTCCCTATTTTGGGCTTTATTCCTTTGGGGGTTTTTGGGCTCTATAGGCTCTGGGGCTCTATAGGGGATGTCTGAAGGGCTCTATAGGGCTCTGGGGGTCTATATGGGATATCTGGATGGTTCTATAGGATCTATAGGGATCTATAAGGGATGTCTGGATGGCTCTATAGGGCTCTATGGGGTCTGGGGCTCCATAGGAAGTGTCTGAAGAGCTCTATAGGGTTCCATAGGGGTCTATAGGTCTCTGGGGATCTATATGGGTGTCCAGAGGGTTCTGTAGGAAGTGTCAGATGGGCTCTATAGGGTTCTATAGGGTCTGGAGGTCTATGGGATCTGAGGGTCTATAGGAACTGTCTGAAGGGCTCTATAGGCTCTGGGGTTCTATAGGGGATGTCCAGAGGGCTCTATAGGGTCTGAGTGTCTATAGGGCTCTGAGGGTCTATAGGGGATGTCTGAAGGGCTCTATAGGGGTCTATATGGGATGTCCAGAGGGATCTATAGAGCTCTATAGGGGATTTCTGAAGGGCTCTATCGGGGTCTATAGGAAGTGTCTGAAGAGCTCTATAGGGTTCTGTAGGGTCTATAGGGTCTGGGGGTCTATAGGGGATGTGTGAAGGGCTCTATAGGGTCTGGGGTCTATAGGGCTCTATAGGGCTCTATAGGCTCTGGGGCTCTATAGGGTTCTATAGGAAGTGTCTGAAGGGCTCTATAGGGGATATCTGGGGGGCTCTATAGGGCTTTATAGGGTCTCGGGTCTATGTGGGATGTCCAGAGGGCTCTATGGGCTCTGGGGGTCTATAGGGTCTGACAGTCCATATGGGATGTCCAGAGGGCTCTATAGGGGTCTATAGGAAGTGTCTGTAGGGCTCTAGGGCTCCATAGGGCTCTCTAGGGTCTGGGGCTCTATATGGTATGTACAGAGGGCTCTATAGGCTCTGGAGGTCTATAGGGGATGTCTGAAGGGCTCTATAGGGTCTGGGGGTCTTTAGGGCGATATAGGAAGTGTCTGGAGGGCTCTATAGGGGATGTCTGAAGGGCTCTATAGGGGTCTATAGGGGCTGTATGAAGGGCTCTATAGGGCTCTGGGGGTCTATAGGAAGTGTCTGAAGGTCTATAGGGGATGTCCGGGGGATTGTATAGGGTCTGCAGGTCTATAGGGCTCTGTAGGCTCTGAGAGTCTATAGGAAGTGTCTGGTGGGCTCTATAGGGGTCTATAGGGGATGTCTGGATGGCTCTATAGGGCTCTATAGGGTCTGGGGGTCCATAGGAAGTGTCTGAAGAGCTCTATAGGGTTCTGTAGGGTCTATAGGTCTCTGGGGACCTATATGGGTGTCCAGAGGGTTCTGTAGGAAGTGTCAGATGGGCTCTATAGGGTTCTATAGAGCTCTATAGGGTCTGGGGGTCTATAGGGTCTGAGGGTCTATAGGATCTGTCTGAAGGGCTCTAAAGGCTCTGGGGGTCTATAGGATCTGGGGGTCTATAGGGGATGTCTGAAGGGCTCTATAGGATCTATATGGGATGTCCTTAGGGCTCTATAGGGTCTGGGGGTCTATAGGAAGTGTCTGAAGAGCTCTGTAGGGCTCTATAGGGTCTGGGGGTCCATAGGAAGTGTCTATAGGGCTCTAAAGGCTCTGGGGGTCTATAGGAAGTGTCTATAGGGTCTGGGGGTCTATAGGATCTATAGGAATGTCCAGAGGGCTCTTTAGGAAGTGTCTATAGGGCTCTATAGGCTCTGGGGGTCTATAGGAAGTGTCTGAAGGGCTCTATAGGGATCTATAGGAGGTGTCCAGAGGGCTCTATGGGCTCTGGGAGTCTATAGGGTCTGAGAGTCTATAGGGGATGTCCAGAGGGCTCTATAGGGCTCTATAGGGGTCTATAGGAAGTGTCTGAAGGCCTCTCTAGGGCTCTATAGGGCTCTATAGGGTCTGGGGCTCTATATGGGATGTCCAGAGGGCTCTATAGGCTCTGGAGGTCTATAGGGGATGTCTGAAGGGCTCCATAGGGCTCTATAGGGCTCTATAGGGGATGTCTATAGGGCTCTATAGGCTCTGGGGCTCTATATGGGATGTCTGAAGGGCTCTATAGGGCTCTATAGGGAGTGTCTGAAGGTCTATAGGGGATGTCTGGGGGGTTGTATAGGGTCTGGAGGTCTATAGGGATCTATAGGCTCTGAGAGTCTATAAGGGATGTCTGAAGGGCTCTATAGGGCTCTGGGGGTCTATATGGGATGTCCAGAGGGATCTATAGGGGATTTCTGAAGGGCTCTATAGGGAGTGTCCGGAGGGCTCTATAGGGTCTGGGTCTCTATAGGGGATGTCTGAAGGGCTCTGTAGGGTCTATATGGGATGCCCAGAGGGCTCTATAGGGGTCTATAGGAAGTGTCTGAAGGCCTCTCTAGGGCTCTATAGGGCTCTATAGGCTCTGGGGCTCTATATGGGATGTCTGAAGGGCTCTATAGGGCTCTATAGGGTCTGGGGCTCTATAGGGGATGTCCAAAGGGCTCTATAGGGTCTGGGGGTCTATAGGGGATGTCTGAAGGGCTCCATAGGGCTCCATAGGGCTCCATAGGGGATGTCTATAGGGCTCTATAGGCTCCGGGGTCTATAGGCTCTGGGGCTCTATATGGGATGTCTGGAGGGCTCTATAGGGGTCTATAGGGGCTGTATGAAGGGCTCTATAGGGCTCTGGGACTCTATAGGGAGTGTCTGAAGGTCTATAGGGGATGTCCAGAGGATTCTATAGGGTCTGCAGGTCTATAGGGCTCTATAGGCTCTGAGAGTCTATAGGAAGTGTCTGTAGGGCTCTATAGGGGATGTCTGTAGGGCTCTATAGGCTCTGGGGCTCTATATGGGATGTCCAGAGGGCTCCATAGGGATCTATAGGCTCAGCGGGTCTATAGGGGATGTCTGAAGGGCTCTATAGGGTCTGGGGCTCTATAGGAAGTGTCTGAAGGGCTCCATAGGGTTCTATAGGGGCTGTGTGAAGGGCTCTATAGGCTCTGGGGCTCTCTATGGGATGCCTGGAGGGCTCTATAGGGATCTATAGTCTCTGGGGGTCTATAGGGGTTGGAAGGGCTCTATAGGCTCTGAGGGTCTATATGGGATGTCCAGAGAGCTCTCTAGGGTCTGAGGGTGTATATGGGATGTCCAGAGGGCTCTATAGGGTCTGGGTCTCTATAGGGGATGTCTGAAGGGCTCTATAGGGCTCTATATGGGATGTCCAGAGAGCTCTATAGGGCTCTATAGGCTCTGGGGGTCCATAGGAAGTGTCTGGAGAGCTCTATAGGGTTCTGTAGGGTCTGTAGGTCTCTGGGGATCTATATGGGTGTCCAGAGGGTTCTATAGGAAGTGTCAGATGGGCTCTATAGGGCTCTATAGGGTTCTATAGGATCTGGGGGTCTATAGGGGATGTCTGAAGGGCTCTATAGGGTCTATATGGGATGTCCAGAGGGATCTATAGGGCTCCATAGGGGATTTCTGAAGGGCTCTATAGGGGTCTATAGGAAGTGTCCTGAGGGCTCTATAGGGTCTGGGGGCTTATAGGGGATGTCTGAAGGGCTCTATAGGCTCTGGGGCTCTATAGGAAGTGTCTGGAGGGTTCTATAGGCTCTGGGGGTCTATAGCGAGTGTCTGGAGGTCTATAGGAGGTGTCCAGAGGGCTCTATAGGGTCTGGGGCTCTACAGGGGATGTCTGAAGGGCTCTATAGGGGATGTCTGGAGGGTTCTATAGGGTCTGGGGCTCTACAGGGGATGTCTGAAGGGCTCTATAGGGCCCTATAGGGTCTGGGGGTCCACAGGAAGTGTCTATAGGCTCTGAGGGTCTATATGGAATGTCCAGAGGGATCTATAGGGCTCTGTATGGGACGTCTGGAGGGCTCTATAGGGCTCTGGGAGTCTATAGGGTCTGGGGATCTATAGGAAGTGTCCGAAGGGCTCTATAGGGCTCTATAGGGTCTGGGGATCTATAGGGATGTCTGAAGGGCTCTATAGGGTCTGGGGCTCTATAGGGCATGTCCATAGGGCTCTGGGGGTCCATGGGGTTCTATAGGGTCTGGGGCTCTATAGGTGATCTGTGGAGGGCTCTGTAGGGGTCTATAGGGGATCTTCAGAGGGCTCTATAGGGTCTGGGGGTCTATAGGGACTGTCTGAAGGTCTCCATAGGCCTCCATAGGGCTCTATAGGACTCTGGGGGTCTATAGGAACTATCTGAAGGCCTCCATAGGGCTCTATAGGCTCCATAGGGCTCCATAGGCTCCATAGGCTCCATAGGCTCCATAGGCTCCATAGGCTCCATAGGCTCCATAGGCTCCATAGGCTCCATAGGCTCCATAGGCTCCATAGGCTCTATAGGCTCCATAGGCTCTATAGGGCTCTATAGGCTCCATAGGGCTCCATAGGCTCCATAGGGCTCTATAGGCTCCATAGGCTCCATAGGCTCTATAGACTCTATAGACTCTATAGGCTCCATAGGGCTCCATAGGCTCCATAGGCTCTATAGGCTCTATAGGGCTCTATAGGCTCCATAGGGCTCTATAGGCTCCATAGGGCTCTATAGGCTCTATAGGGCTCTATAGGCTCCATAGGCTCTATAGGCTCTATAGGCTCCATAGGGCTCTATAGGCTCCATAGGCTCTATAGGCTCTATAGGCTCCATAGGCTCTATAGGCTCTATAGGCTCCATAGGGCTCTATAGGCTCTATAGGGCTCTATAGGCTCCATAGGCTCTATAGGCTCTATAGGCTCCATAGGGCTCTATAGGCTCTATAGGCTCCATAGGCTCCATAGGCTCCATAGGCTCCATAGGCTCTATAGGCTCTATAGGCTCCATAGGGCTCTATAGGCTCTATAGACTCTATAGGCTCCATAGGCTCTATAGGCTCTATAGGCTCTATAGGCTCCATAGGGCTCTATAGGCTCTATAGGCTCTATAGGCTCTATAGGCTCCATAGGGCTCTATAGGCTCTATAGGCTCCATAGGCTCCATAGGCTCCATAGGGCTCTATAGGCTCTATAGGCTCCATAGGCTCCATAGGCTCTATAGGCTCCATAGGGCTCTATAGGGCTCTATAGGCTCTATAGGCTCTATAGGCTCTATAGGCTCCATAGGGCTCTATAGGGCTCTATAGGCTCTATAGGCTCCATAGGGCTCTATAGGCTCTATAGGCTCCATAGGCTCCATAGGGCTCTATAGGGCTCTATAGGCTCTATAGGCTCCATAGGGTTCTATAGGCTCCATAGGCTCCATAGGGTTCCATAGGCTCTATAGGCTCTATAGGCTCTATAGGCTCTATAGGCTCCATAGGGCTCTATAGGCTCTATAGGCTCTATAGGCTCTATAGGCTCTATAGGCTCCATAGGCTCCATAGGGTTCCATAGGCTCTATAGGGCTCTATAGGCTCTATAGGCTCCATAGGGCTCTATAGGCTCTATAGGCTCCATAGGGCTCTATAGGCTCTATAGGCTCTATAGGCTCTATAGGCTCTATAGGCTCCATAGGGCTCTATAGGCTCTATAGGCTCTATAGGCTCTATAGGCTCCATAGGCTCTATAGGGCTCTATAGGCTCTATAGGCTCCATAGGGCTCTATAGGCTCTATAGGCTCCATAGGCTCTATAGGCTCCATAGGGCTCTATAGGCTCTATAGGCTCCATAGGCTCTATAGGCTCTATAGGCTCCATAGGCTCTATAGGCTCCATAGGCTCTATAGGCTCTATAGGCTCCATAGGCTCCATAGGGCTCCATAGGCTCTATAGGCTCTATAGGCTCCATAGGCTCCATAGGCTCTATAGGCTCTATAGGCTCCATAGGCTCCATAGGCTCCATAGGCTCTATAGGCTCCATAGGCTCTATAGGCTCTATAGGCTCCATAGGGCTCCATAGGCTCTATAGGCTCTATAGGCTCCATAGGCTCCATAGGCTCTATAGGCTCTATAGGCTCCATAGGCTCCATAGGCTCCATAGGCTCTATAGGCTCCATAGGCTCTATAGGCTCTATAGGCTCCATAGGCTCCATAGGGCTCCATAGGCTCTATAGGCTCCATAGGGCTCTATAGGCTCCATAGGGCTCTATAGGCTCCATAGGGCTCTATAGGCTCTATAGGCTCTATAGGCTCTATAGGCTCCATAGGGCTCTATAGGAACTATCTGAAGGGCTCTATAGGCTCTATAGGCTCTATAGGCTCCACAGTTCTCCCTCACCACCTCCAGCCGCCAACCCTCCCGCGGCCTCTCTCTCTCCATTCCCCTGTTTCCGCCCGGACCCTTTTCACCGCCGCACCGCCGCGGTGCTCCCGCCGTTCCGCTCCCCCAGCCGCGCCACTTCCGGCTCGCCCTGCCGCCGCCTGTCGCGACAGAACGGTGACCCGCGGAGCTCTCGGGGCTCGCCTGTCGCGACACAAGGGTGACCCGCGGCTCGCCTGTCGCGACAGAAGGGTGTCGCGGCGCTGTGGCGATGCGGCTCGGGGCGGCGCTGCGGCTGCTGTACCGGCAGGGGCAGCGGGCGGAGCGAGGAGAGAGAGAGTATTTCTATTTCCTGGATCACCAGGGCCAGGTGGGGAGCTATAGGGGATCTATAGGGGATCTATAGGGGATCTATAGGGGAT